>NC_067295.1:15444349-15527230 GCF_020740795.1 Apus apus | reverse complement strand
GGGAGTGTCAGCTCTAAAAATAAAGTTGTTTATTGAAAAGAAGCTGGAGGGAAAACCACTCACTAGTAATCCCATCCTCCCTTCCCAATGCACCCACATGCTTTCCCTGGGAGGGCTCTGCACTGACCCTCAGCTCCCCTCCAGCAGAGAAAAGCCACACACAGACACCTTCTCCTCCCCTGATGTCCCCTCATGGCCTGTGACCAGCCTGGCTGTCACCCTACCTCACTGCCCAGCCCCTTTCAGGTTTGGTTCCTTCCCAAGGATCAACCACAGGTCTCACTTCACTGTCCCTTTTGGGTTTTTTTTCTCCCTCAGTTTTATCTGCCTCATCAGGAGAAAATAGCTGCCACCCCCTGCTGCAGGCCTGAGCAAACTGGGCTGGCTACTCCCCCCCCTTCAGCATTTTTTTTTATCTTAGGCTACAAAAATAAAAACTCCAGTGTCAGGATCTAGCTAATAAATCTGCCAGAGAGACACAGAAAGCAGCAAAAAGCTGAGCCCCCTTTTCAAGCAGGGGAAGAAGCAGCTCTTTGGTTTCAATTGAAGAGCAGATGAGAAGCCAAAAGCAGTGCAAGGTGGCAGAGATAGGGCTGGGATCCAGCCCCCCACACCCAAGTCCCCAAGCTCTCCATGGGAAGGACACTCACGGGAAGGTGGCAGCAGTGGCCAGTTTGGTGTAGATGGTGGTGCTGGGTGGGCCCTGGCTGTGGCAGGAGAAGGGGAAGGGGGGTGGGAGGCAGTGCTTGTAGCAGAACTCAACAGGTGAGGGCCCGGGCTGCTGGCTGGATTCTGGCAGGTCTGCTTTGGAGGCCAAGAAGATGCAGGGAATCTGGCTGTCCATGTAGTGCTCCTGCAGAGACAGGGAGGAATCAGGGTCTGCTCAGCCTGGAGAGGAGGAGGCTGAGGGGGGATCTCATCAGTGCTGGGCAGTATCTACAGGGGGTGGCAGGAGGGGGGGACCAGACTCTTCCCAGTGTGTCCAGTGACAGGACAAGGGGCAATGGGCACAGGCTGGAGCACAGGAGGGTCAAGCTGAACATGAGGAACAACTTCTTTCCTGGGACAGGCTGCCCAGAGAGGCTGTGGAGGCTCCTTCTCTGGAGACATTCCAAACCCCGTGGCTGTGTTCCTGTGGGATGTGCTGCAGGTGACCCTGCTCTGGCAGGGGGTTGGGCTGGGTGATCTCCAGAGCTCCCTTCCAGCCCCACCACTCTGTGACTGCAAATCCCAGGGAGGGGCAAGCGACGAGCCCCTGGGAGATGCGGGGCTGCCAGGCAATGGCTGAAGTCCCACAGGGGCCCTTGTCAAGTCCCAGAAGGCCTCTTTCCAAAGTCCCCCGGGGCCCCTGCCAGCTACCTTGTAAATACTGGCAGCAAAGTTGAAAGATCTGGGGTCTCTGGGGTCATAGATGAAGCAGGCGACGTCGCAGGCTGCGTCCGACGGCTTCAGGAAGGCGGCGTCAGCGCTGACCTCGTACAGCTGGAGCAGCAGGGGAGGGGGCAGGGGCATGGCACCACCTCCAGGGGTGCTTGTCACCCAGACTGTGCTGGGGTGGCCACAGCAATCCCAGGGCCCCAGCCTATGGCAGCCATTCCCTCCTTTCCCTGACTTACTATCAGGTACTTCTCCTGGCCGCCGACCTGCACCGTGTTGATCACGTAGCGGGACGGCTCCCCCGGGCTCTCCCTCTGCACCTGCCAGCCAGGAAAACACCAGCTCAGAGAGCAGGAGCAAGGGCAGAGCTTGGGGAAGGAGAGCACTTCACCCCACCCCGAGCCCCCTTGGGGTGACAGCCACTTGAAGGCCAGCTGGTGATTGCCACCAGAGCACTTGTGCCAGGCAGGGAAAGCTGGCGTCGCCTCGGGGAGACGTGGCTGCCCGGGAAAGGCAGAGCAGGACAAGCAGAGGGAACAGCCCTGCTGCCTTGGCCAAGAATGAAGGACACCAGAGGCACAGCGAGCAGCACCACCGGCACGGAGAGGGGTGGGAGGCCGGGCTGCTGGGGCAGGGAGGTGCCATTAGATCGCCCAAAGGCCCCCGGGGCTCCGCCTCCTGCTCGGCCGGGATGGGCCGGGAGAGGGGAGCAGCCACTCACCGCCAGGCTCCTGCCGAGGAAGGCCTGCAGGAAGGCAGACTTGCCTGCACCCCGGGCTCCCAGCACCTTGCAGAGGAAAACGTTTCTCTGGGTCTGGCCTTTCTCCAGGTCGATCCTCTTCTCTCGGGTCACTGGAGTGAGAGGAGAGAGGCTGGGTGAGGCAGAGGAGGGACCCCGTGCTGTGACAGGAGAGGAGGGCATGGCCGTACCCGTGAGGGCTTGAGTCTGGGAGTCCTGCTCGGAGAGGATGGGGTACCCCAAGTAGCCCAGGCACTCCAGGCAGTGCTGCACATCCAGGTAAGCCACCAGCCTGCAGAGACACGGCACGTCGGGCAGCCCCCGGGGTGAGCGAGGGCCAAGTGCTGTGGCTAAAAAAGCAGGGGGAGAGGGGCTGAGCTTACGTCCACTGGCAGAGGAATCCATGCAGGGACAGCAGGCCCGTGTCAGTGGTGCATACCGTGCTGTAGAGCTCGGGGCCCCAGGGCACGCAGGGGAAGACGCTGAAGAAGTTCTGCAGCTCCGAGGGGGACAGGGCTCCGTCCCGGTCCTGCAGCAACAGGGAGGAGTCAGCAGCCAGGGCAGGGGCTGTGCAAGCAGCAGCAGCTCTCTGCAGCCACGGTGAGCACTGCTGGGGTGCAGAGAGGGTCCCCCCCTCCCACCAGCCCCCCCCCCCACTCGTGCTGCAGGGACACACGTTCAATGGCAAACATCGATGGTGAGCGAGGCCAGAGCTGCGCCTGCCGGTGCCCCAGGGGCTCCCAGCACTGCACACAGCAGGCTGGCTGGTTCTGCTGTGCTGGATCCAGCTCTGCTGCTGGCCAGGATGTGTCTGTGCTCATCTCCCAGCCCCCAGCTGCTCTTCCTGGCTCCTCTAGGGACAGCCACCCCAAAGCAGTCCAAGGCCACCAACCCGGGCTGCGTGGGCTCAGCAGTGCAATTCATAGTCATGGAATGGTTTGGGTTGGAAGGACCTTGAAAAGCATCTAGTTCCAACCCCCTGCATGGGCAGGGACACCTCCCACCAGCCCAGGCTGCTCCAAGCCCCATCCAACCTGCCCTTCAACACTGCCAGGGATGGGGCAGCCACAGCTTCCCTGGGCAATTCCCAGTGGCCACGGAGCTGCTGCTCCCCAGGCACACACCAACACCCCAGTAACAAGTCCAAGGAGGTGCCTGCAGATCCAACACATCCCCTTCTTCTCCACTCAAAAAGCCAGAGTATGACCCAGGGCAGTCACCTTCTCCAGCCTGGCAGCCCATGCTTGGTGGGTGGCTGCAGGCCAGCAGCTGTGCCTGCTCCCTCTGCCACTCCTCATGCTGCCCCAAGCACTGCCAGGGGCCACGCCAGCCTGATGTCAGCTCAGACCCATGCCCTGAAGGCCCAAACTTTACTTTGGTCAAGGGCTGTGACCTTCACAGAATCACGAAGGTTGGGAAAGACCTCAAACATCATCAAGTCCAACTGTCAAACCAACACCACCACGCCCACTCAACCAGATCCCCAAGTGCCACGTCTACATGTTTTCTGAACACCTCCAGGGATGGTGCCTCCACCACCTTGACGTGCCACCAGGCTACCCACAGCTCGCTGCAACCACCTCCTGCTCCTACAGCCTCCAAAAGCAGCTGGGAAGGGAGAGTGGTGGCAGAGGACAGCTCTTCCCTGGCACCACATCTCCTCCCTGGAACAGCAGGGTGGGCAGGAGAGCAGCTACCCCTGAGCCTGCAGGCCTGGCAGAGAGCACCACCCCCCTCCCCACACAGCTCCCCTGGGTGCTGCCCACCTTGTCATGCTTCTCAAAGAGCCTCTGCAGGAACTGGTAGCCCAGGTGGTTGAGCTCGGTGGAGCAGCCGGGGGGCAGGCGGAACCTGCCAGGAGAGACACAAAGTGAGCAGCTCCACCACCTCTCCTCAAGCCCTGCAGGAAGGGCAGGGTGTGAGCAGGTCCTTGTCCAAGCCAGAGAACAACACCCCAAGGACACAGCTCCCTGCTCAAAGTCCTGCTCCAGGGTGTGCTCCTCCCCACCACCTCTTGCTCTGGGGTGCACTGTAGCCTCTCCTCTGCCTCAGCACCAGGGAGACAATGCTGCTCTCACTCTGTCTGGTGCCCAGAGCTTCAGGAGGACCCAGCACCAGCCACGGGGTGCCTGGCACCCCCATGGGCCCTGTTGCCTCCCCCCCACAGCCTGTCTGGGAAGAGGACAGGGAAGCTCCTGAGTCAAACCCTTCCATTCCTGCTGGAGTCCCACCTCCGGGGGGTGGGTAGCAGAGATGGTAGGAGCAGGATCAGCCAGGAGGGCTGTGCTGGCAGCTCCCTGCTCCTGACAGAGCCCTTCTGCCTCAGCTCAGAGACAGGAGAACCTTCAAAAGCTCCTTGCTGCTGCTGAGGGAAGCCAAGGACAGCCTTTCTTTCCCCACCTCCCAGCCAGCAGCTCCCAGCCCCGTTGTGCCCGTGTCCTGCCACCAGAGGAGGCGAGGATCAGGAGCCTGAGCAGGCTCAGCCCAGGAAGGCAGCAGCCCCCAGGGTGCAGGAAGGAGCCAGGGACGGTGCTGAGAAGCCTGAGATGAGCCCCCCACGGGGCCACCACCCCCTGCCCACCCCCACACACGCACTGAGGGTGCAGATACTCGTCCATCAGCTCCAGCTCGTTGTCGTAGCCGAAGCGGCGAAGGATGGTCCAGGTGGTCTCGTGTCGGCCCCTCTGGATGAAGAGCGTGTTGAGGAAGAGGAAGCCTGTGGGAAGAGCATCAAAGAGGGCAGCCAGTAGGTCAAGGGAGGTTCTCCTGCCTCTCTGCCCTCCTGAGGCCCCATCTGGAGAACTGTGTGTGGTTCTGGGCTCCCAGTTCAGGAGGGACAAGGAGTTACTGGAGAGAGTCCAGCCCAGGGCCACAGAGATGCTGAGGGGCTGGAGCATCTGCCTGGGAGGAAAGGCTGGGAGAGCTGGGGCTGCTCAGCTGGAGAGGAGGAGGCTGAGGGGGGATCTCCTCAGTGCTGGGCAGTATCTACAGGGGGTGGCAGGAGGGGGGACTAGACTCTTCCCAGGGGTGTCCAGGGACAGGACAAGGGGCAATGGGCACAAGCTGGAGCACAGGAGGGTCAAGCTGAACATGAGGAACAACTTCTTTCCTGTGAGGGTGGCAGAGCCCTGGGACAGGCTGCCCAGAGAGGCTGTGGAGGCTCCTTCTCTGGAGACATTCAAACCCAGCTGGAGGTGTTCCTGTGGGATCTGCTCTAAAGCAGTGAGGGGGTTGGACTAGATGATCTCCAGAGGTCCCTTCCAACCCCACCACTCTGTGACTCTGAGAGCTCAGGCCACAGTGAGGCCAACCCAGCACTCAGCCTTGGATCCACTCCTCAGGATCAGCCTTATCCTGGCAAAACAGGCTGCTGGACACAGAGTCCAGGAGTCCCAGCAGGCTCAGGCTTGCTTTGACAAGAGGGACTAATGTGGCTTGGAATGAGCCAGGGGGCAGAGCCCCCTCAGTGTGGGGAGATGGGCCCCCCTGGTTGGGAAGGAGCCTGGAGCTGTTACCATTCAAGGTCAGGCCGTTGTCCTGCACCCCATCTGTGGTGTTCTTCCACACAACCATCTTCACATCCTCCAGGGCCTGGGGAGCCAGGGGGTTTCCAAAGCAGGACTTCTGTCTCCCAACAGAAAGGAGGTCAAGGTCAGCAAAGCATGCAGAGAGCCCAGCCCTCTCCCCCAGCGAGGAGGTGGTGTCCCAGGGAGAGGAAACCCACCCAGCTCAGGGATTTTTCCTGCCTTAGACCCTGACCAAACCCCTGCTCCTCAGCAACCCAATCATGCTTGGCTCTCAACACATCCAGAGCTTTCTGCTCTTTCCATGGCAAACTCCCAAGCTTAGGGAAGATGGGAAACCTGTGGATCTCCACGTGCTCCAAGACGCACCCTACGGAGCGTTGGCTCCTGCGACAGCAGAAGTGCTGGATGCAAGCAAGGATGGCTGTGGCAGGAGAGGGACAACCTTTCTGCCTGGTATTGGAAGGAAAAGGGGACCCCCCAAGGGGCTTTCCAGAAGCTCCACAGCCAGTCCTACCTGAAAGTAGTTGAGTTCATCATCACTAAGGATCTGGTTGTTATCCTGGTCTGAGAGGTTGAAGATCCGGGTCAGCGCTCGCGCACACGCAGGCTTCAGCTGCAGGGACCAACCACGGGGACAAAACCAGGGCATCACCTCCAGCCTGGCCCTTCCTCCTCAGCCCCCCCATGAGCAGAGGAGTTCCCTCCCTGGCTGCACAGTCCCAGCACAGCCACCTCGGAGCTGGGGGTCAGAAGCAGGACATCCCACAGAGGAGGTTTCTCCTGGACCCCTCCCACCATGGCGAACACAGGGTCTGGAGCACCAGGGCTTCTACTCAACGTGCTCCTGGTCCTTGCAGATCTCTCCAGCCTGGGCATGGCTTGTGTCAGCACTGGTGTGGTCACAGGAGCAGGGCAGGGATTGTCCCCCTGTGCTGGGCACTGGGGAGGCTGCACCTCAAATCCTGGGGTCAGGTCTGGGCCCCTCAGGACAAGAAGGACATGGAGGGGCTGGAGCGTGTCCAGAGAACGGCAAGGGAGCTGGGGAAGGGGCTGGAGCACAAGCCTGTGCAGGAGCAGCTGAGGGAGCTGGGGGTGTCCAGCCTGGAGACCAGGAGGTGAGGGGAGACCTGCTGGCTCTGCAGCTGCCTGAGAGGAGGTTGGAGCCAGGGGGGTTGGTCTCTGCTCCCCAGGAACAAGTGACAGGACCAGAGGGAACGGCCTCAAGTTGCACCAGGGGAGGTTGAGGTTGGATCTTGGGAGGAACTTCTTCCCTGAAGAGTCATGAACCCCTGGCCCAGGCTGCCCAGGGAGGGGGTTCAGTCCCCATCCCTGGAGATGTTTGGGATGCACAGATGTGGTGCTGAGGGACATGGGTCAGCACTGGGCTGGGTAGAGCTGGGTTGATGGTTGGACTTGATGATCTTACAGGTCTTTCCCAGCCAGAATAATCCCATGGTTTTCCCTTGTCTTGGCTGCCCAAAGTCCCCAAACTTCCCACCCTCCTCCTCAGGGACAAAAGCACAGCACCAGACCAGAGACCCTAATGGGAAGGAGACCCCTCAGGGGCCACGAGCCATGTGTCCCACCTGCTTCTCCTCTGGGTCGTAGAGGGGGGCAGTGGGGTGCAGCACAGCCTTCTGGGCGTAGTAGAAAAGTTCTGAGATGTTCTTGAGGTTCTTGGCAGAGCACTGGGGATTGAAAAGAAGAGACAGCCCTGGGAGTGGGGACAAGCTGGTGACAAGGGGCAGCAGGAGGGTGAAACCAGCTCCAGGCAAGTTGTACATCAACTGGAGCCAGCCAGGGGGGGGCTCCTGCAGAGCCACGTGAGCAGGACAGGCCCCCACAGGCAGCAGGGTTCCCTGCCTCATGCCAGGGAAAGGTTCCTGCCCCTCAGGGAGGTTTGCAGAGCCCCTCCACGTTCCCTCACCTCCACACAGGTCTCTATCTCTGAGAACTGGTTCATGATGGGCAGGATGACATCCATGGAACTTCCCACCTGCAGGTCTGACTTGTTTCCCACTAAAATAATGGGGATCCTGGGAAAGGAAGACAGGAGTGGCAGGGAGCACCAGGAAGGGCCCCCCCTCTCTGGGGCTCCAGCTGCCCCAGCCTGGCGTGCTCCTGGGGAGCCTCCTCATCCTCTTCTCCCCCAACCCCCCCCCCCCACCCCCCCTGTGGGCTACAGCAGCTTCCCTGCCTCCCAGGGCTGGATTCTGGGAGCATCCATCTGGAGACCCAGCCTGCCTGATCCCTCTTATGCTTCCACCCAGCAGCAATATGTTCAGGAGCCTTTAATCCTGCACAGCAGCCTTCTGCCTCAGTGAGCCACACACAGGCTGGGGCTCCTGTGCCCTCCCAGCAGCCCCCCCAGCCTGCCTGCCTGGGAAGGGGCCAAGAGGGGGGGCAGGATCCCCCCTCCCGTGGCCCCCTCTGCCTCAGCCAGATCCACAAAGGGACAGATCCCCCCCCAGACATCTCTCTGCTACAAGTGCTCTGGCCACAAGGGCAAAGCTGGTTTGAGCTCGGTAACCTCAGCAAGAGGGGAAGGTGGTGGGTACCCCCAAGCCTTCAGAGCCCACCCCCACCCCCAAATCCTGCACCCGTGGGTGGTACCTGGAGCCCTTTTCCACTCCCCCGTTCACCATGGGGATCCACTTGGTGCGAATCTGAAGGGTGAGCAGAGGGGAAGGCCTGTCAGCACAGCCTGGGGGGGGGGGGGAAGCAGCTCCCAGCCAGGCCCTGCAGCCCCCTGCCCCCCCACCCCCCCGTGTTCCTCCCCCCCCCAGCAGGCAGAGCAGCCCCAGAGATGCTGGATGCCACCAGGAGGACGTGACCAGCCTCTCACCCCCAGCACAGGAGGCCAAGAACCAAAGTGGGAGCAATCCCAGGCTGTGCTCAGCCTCTCTCTGCTTACAGTGGGGGGTCCTCAAACCCTAAATCCCCCAAGGGCTGGATGGGGGGGAGGGGTTATCAGCCCCCACCAGCCCCGGGCAGCAGGGAAGGACCCGTTACCTTCTCGATGGTGGCTTCTTTGGTGACATCATACACCACACACACCACGTTGGCCTGCAGGAGGAGAGGCAGAGGGTGCTGAGCAAGGCTCCTGCTGGCACCCACCTGCCCCCACCCCCCCCGGGGTGCCCCCCACCCCCACCCCAGGATGGGCTGGTGGTCACTGCCCTGCTCCCCCAGCCCAGCCAGCGCCGACTGCAGCGCTCTGGGGGAAGCAGCCAGGAGAGATCACTGGCCCTTTCATGGAGAGAGTTTAGGGCTAATCCCGAGGACACACAAGGGTTTAGGCAGGATTTCCTGGAGCTGTTTTAAGCCCCTGAATACTCCTGCTGTCTGGGTGGAGGGGGCAGGACCCCTGGGCCCACCTCCTTGGCCACCAGCCACCGAGGGGGGGGGTGGGGGGGAGATTAACTGGCTTTGCTGCCGTGAGAGGAGCAGGGGAGAGAGAGTTTTATTCCCCACAAACAAAAGGCCTTCCCCTGTGCAGAGACAAGGTTCAGCCCAGGGCAGAGAGGAGCAGCTGGGCCCACTCCAGATGGCTGGATCATTCCCCTGAGGGACATGGGTGCCCTCACCCTCCCAGGGGTTCCAGCTCCAAGAGCATCTCCTCCGTGTCACGGCTCCAGCAGGGCCCTAAAGGGGAGGCAGCAGGGAGGTTCTGCCCAAGCTCAGGGACTGCTCCTCTCCCTCCTCTGAGTCCCTTGGGCCCAATCCCAAAGCTGGGAGAACTTCATCTGCACCAGCAGCCTCCACCTCCTGGTTGGGCAGTGAGCTGTGCCCCCCATTCTGCTCTCCCTGCTGGGGGCTCCCCAGAGGACCAGGCCAAGCCCCGATCCAAGAGCTGACACGATGGAGCAGGATTAAGGAAACCTCTGAGCAAAGGGAGAAGGTTAATCCAGGGATAACCACCCCCCTGGGCAGGGACAGGGAGCAGCCACATGTCACCAAGCTCCTGTCCCCAGCACCCCCAGCCAGCCCTGCTCACCTTGGCAATCTCCTCCTGCAGCTCAACCTCCGTCTGCTCCGACTCTGGAGGGAGAGAAGCAGCATCAGGGCCCACCCGTGGGGACCCTGCCCACCCCCCCCCCAGGCAGGCAGAGCAGGGAAAGGGAGGCTGGCAGGCAGGGAGGAGGGACAAGGTCCTACCTGAGTAGTCCACGATGTGTGTGGGGACCTTCTCAGGGGTGACATCAGCTGGGATGGTGATCTCCTCTGCACGAGGAGGCACCTGCAAAGCCAGCAGAGCCTGCTCCAGTCCCCAGCTGAGGGGGTGGGTGACAAGGGACTTCAGCCCCCCCACCTGGCTGCTGCCCAGTGCCCTCCCTGCCGGGCTGGGATGAGCTCCAGTCCAACCTCAAAGCCTGGAGGCAGCCAGAGGTTTCACTGCAGGGACATTGATCCATTGGTCTGGAGCTCTGAGCCAAATCCCACCAGGAAAAACCAGCTTCCAGACCACCCAGTGCTGCCCACCCCCACCCTGGAGATCAACCCCCAGCTCACCAGCCTGACCTCCTGGCAGCTGGGGGAAGAGTTAAGCTGATTGTCTGGGCTTTGCTACCAGAGGAAGGGAAGATGTGTGGAGCTGGGCTTCTCCAAGAGCTTCCCAGCACAAACGTTGCTGAGGGAACCATCTGGCAGTGCCAGCTTGATCCCATTTCCCCATCTGGGACACTGGGCCACCAAGCTGGAGGCTCCAAGGGGCACAGAATGGATGCTGCTCCTCAGGGGGGGGTCAGCTCAGTGGCAGGCCTGTCTCCAGGCAGGGGATGCAGCTCAGCCCCTTTCCAAGGGCTCTTGTCACCACAGCCAGGAGGACACAGCTGGGGAGCAAAGGGCCCTGCCACGGGGGGGCTAAGGCTGAGCCCCACGTCCTGCTGTGCTGCAGGACACAGAGAACCCCAGGAACGTGGGGGAGCAGGGCCCTGGGAGGCACCCCCCAACCCTCCCCAGAGCAGCCAGGGCCCCCCAGTCAGGGATCAGATCATCAACTGGAGGCAACACCACTTCAAGCTGGAGCTCCGTGGGCTTCTCACAGGCTTAACCTCACCCAGGCCAGCCCTGGGGTTGTCACCAGGCCCTGGGGGAGCTGCGGGCACCCCCAGGCACCCCCACCTCGGGACAGAGCTGCCTGGCACCCAGGGGGGGTCCCCTGAGGGGCTCCCCCTCACGCTCACCTCTTCAGGGAACTCCTCACCCACCAGAGCCATGATCAGGGATGTCTTCCCCACCTGGGCTAGGAAAGAAAGGTCACACCTTGGCACCGGCCCGAGCAGGCCGGGACCGGCGACAGCCCCACCTGGGGGGCGGGTAAAGGAAGAACTCGGGTGTGTCGGTGAAGCGGGACAGAGCTCGGAGCCCCGCTGACCGGCGGCGGGAGGCGCGGGGGGGGGATGAAGGGAGCCCGCGGGGAAGGCCCCGGCCAAGAACGGGGCTGGTAACGGCGGCCGCGGGGCACTGCCAGGGAGGGACACGGCCCCGGGGCCGGCGGGGGCTGAAGGACAAGGCCCCGGGGCCGGCAGGGGCTGAAGGACAAGGCCCCGGGGCCGGCAGGGGGGGAGGGAGCCCCGCCCCCCCCCCTTCCCGCCCCGCCGCCGGTGCTGAGCGCAGACCCGGCCGCTCCCCACAGCCTCCCCCGCTAGGCCCGGCCCTCCCGGTGCCCCCGCCGCCCGGCCCTACCCTCCCCCAGCAGCAGGATCCGCACGTCGCGCTTCATGGCGGGGCCGCCGCTCCCGGGGCCGCCGCCGCCGCTTCCTTCCCCCCCACCCCCTCCTCGTCACTTCCGGCCGCCCCGGCGCCACTTCCGGCCCCTCCAACCAAGCGCCTCGGGCGGGGCGGGGCAGCGCCCCCTAGCGGGCGGGAGGAGCGCGCGGCACCGCCGAGACCTCCCGGCTTCGCTTCCCACGAGTTTATTAACAAAAGAAACAACAAAAAAACCCCCACGACGCCCCCAGAATGAAAGACAAGGAGTTTGTCAAGCGCATCCCGCGGTGTCCCCCGGGCGCGGCGCTGCGGGCTGGTCCGGCCGCGCCCCGAGGCCTGGTCGGGGCCTGGTCGGGGCCTGGTCGAGGCCTGAGCCGGGGCCTGGCGTGGGAGGCGCTGCCCGGCCCGGGAGCCGCCGTCCCGGGGAGGCCTCCTCAGCCCGCCCGCAGCTCCCAGAGCAGGACGGCGCTGTGCGAAGCCGTCAGGAGGAGGCGGCCGGAGGGGGAGAAGCAGCAGAGCTGGACGGCGTCGTCGTGGCCGGAGTAGTCGTGGCCGGAGCCCCCGGGGCAGCGCAGCAGGCGCAGCAGCCGCTCTGTGGGGACGGGACGAACGGGATCAGCGCCCGGACCGGCGTGGCAGGGAGGCCAGGGGGCGAGCGAGCCCGGGAAGGTACTTAAAGGCGTTAGAAATGCCATGCAGGGTTGGTTTGGGGGTCAGGAATGCCATGCAGGGTTGGTTTTGGGGTCAGGAATGCCATGCAGGGTTGGTTTTGGTGCCAGAAATGCCATGCAGTGTTTTTTAGGGGTCAGGAATGCCATGCAGGGTTGGTTTAGGGGTCAGGAATGCCATGCAGGGTTGGTTTAGGGGTCAGGAATGCCATGCAGGGTTGGTTTGGGGGTCAGGAATGCCATGCAGGGTTGGTTTTGGGGTCAGGAATGCCATGCAGGGTTGGTTTTGGTGCCAGAAATGCCATGCAGTGTTTTTTAGGGGTCAGGAATGCCATGCAGGGTTGGTTTAGGGGTCAGGAATGCCATGCAGGGTTGGTTTAAGGGTCAGGAATGCCATGCAGGGTTGGTTTGGGGGTCAGGAATGCCATGCAGGGTTGGTTTAAGGGTCAGGAATGCCATGCAGGGTTGGTTTGGGGGTCAGGAATGCCATGCAGGGTTGGTTTAAGGGTCAGGAATGCCATGCAGGGTTGGTTTGGGGGTCAGGAATGCCATGCAGGGTTGGTTTAGGGGTCAGGAATGCCATGCAGGGTTGGTTTAAGGGTCAGGAATGCCATGCAGGGTTGGTTTAAGGGTCAGGAATGCCATGCAGGGTTGGTTTAGGGGGCAGGAATGCCATGCAGGGTTGATTTAGGGGTCAGGAATGCCATGCAGAGTTGGTTTAAGGGTCAGGAATGCCATGCAGGGGTGGTTTGGGGGTCAGGAATGCCATGCAGGGTTGGTTTAAGGGTCAGGAATGCCATGCAGGGTTGGTTTAAGGGTCAGGAATGCCATGCAGGGTTGGTTTGGGGGTCAGGAATGCCATGCAGGGTTGGTTTTGGGGTCAGGAATGCCATGCAGGGTTGGTTTGGGGGTCAGGAATGCCATGCAGGGTTGGTTTGGGGGTCAGGAATGCCATGCAGGGTTGGTTTAGGGGTCAGGAATGCCATGCAGGGTTGGTTTGGGGGTCAGGAATGCCATGCAGGGTTGGTTTAAGGGTCAGGAATGCCATGCAGGGTTGGTTTAAGGGTCAGGAATGCCATGCAGGGTTGGTTTGGGGGTCAGGAATGCCATGCAGGGTTGGTTTGGGGGTCAGGAATGCCATGCAGGTTTGGTTTAGGGGTCAGGAATGCCATGCAGGGTTGGTTTAGGGGTCAGGAATGCCATGCAGGGTTGGTTTTGGTGCCAGGAATGCCATGCAGGTTTGGTTTAGGGGTCAGGAATGCCATGCAGGGTTGGTTTAGGGGTCAGGAATGCCATGCAGGTTTGGTTTAGGGGTCAGGAATGCCATGCAGGGTTGGTTTGGGGGTCAGGAATGCCATGCAGGTTTGGTTTAGGGGTCAGGAATGCCATGCAGGGTTGGTTTAGGGGTCAGGAATGCCATGCAGGGTTGGTTTGGGGGTCAGGAATGCCATGCAGGGTTGGTTTGGGGGTCAGGAATGCCATGCAGGGTTGGTTTAAGGGTCAGGAATGCCATGCAGGGTTGGTTTGGGGGTCAGGAATGCCATGCAGGGTTGGTTTTGGTGCCAGGAATGCCATGCAGGGTTGGTTTTGCACCCTAGTGTCAGAAGCAGAGGGTTGGGTGTTGTTTTCCCATCCTAGTGCTAGAAGCAGGGTTGGGGTTTTTTTATATCTACACCCTAGTGTTAGGAATAGAATAGTTTGTTTGAGAGAAGGGAGATCTCTGCCCATTCCAGTGACACCTGGGGGGGTTTTACAGGCCAAGCAGCTGAGGGACTGAACTGGGCTCCATCTGGGGGATCCCAACACGGAGCAGGGTTGATGGCCAAGGTCAGACCCAACACAGCCCCTTCTGTCCTGCTCCCCGGGGCAGGAGGACACCAGGGGGTACCGTGGTGGGGACTGGGAAGGCAGCCAAGGGGGCAAGAAAGGTCAGAATTACCCCTTAAAAGGTACAAAGTGACCTGCTAGAATGGGATGTGTGCACAGGGGCGGGAAACTGATGGGATCATTAGCAGTGTGGGATGGGCTGGAAACCCTGCAGTGCCCAGCCAGGGGGGAAACAGGGGAGGGAACGTTGGGAATAGGGGGTAGAAACTGTTCTTCACCTGGCTCTGGGTGTGCCTGCTTGTTTAGGTCACCCCTTCTGGCCAGAGTGTCAATAACCTGCTGGGCTGAGGGATCCTTTGGGCCTGTTTGCTGGTGCCACAAACGTTTCCCAGCCCAGGGCACCTGCTCCCTGTGGCTGAGCTGCCAGCCCATAACCTGAGTGACAGGCCAGCTTCGTGCTGGGGCAAGCAGGCCATGAACAGCTGGTAACTGGGAGAGAGAGGGTGACAGGGCAGCTCCCTGTGGAGTGTCAGGCTGCCACCCTGCAGCAGGGGGTGCAGCTCTGCAGGCTCAGTGGGTGACCCAGAGCTCCCAGGAAGCTCTCCCTGCTCTCAGGAGCTGCTGTCAGAGCAGGATGGATCTCAGCAGGGTGATAGAAACAGCTCCAGGAGCCAGGTGCCCTTGCCAGGAGAAGGGTGAGCATCCCTGTGCTGGGGGAAGGTCCCTTCTGCCTCCCAAGCTGTGGCTCAAGACAGCCTGGGACCCCAAGGAGTCATTCCAAGGACAAATCCTGCTGATGGATCTCACTTCTGACCTGTGTGTCTCCCAGAACCTCCTCCCTGCCCAGGGCTGGGGCAGCCACCCACGCTCCCCAGGGCCTGAGGACACGAGCTGGTGGGTGTTCACAGCCCTCATTTCAAGGAAGAAGGGCACTGGGTCCCCCTCAATCCCAGCAGGATCTCTTCCCCCAGCCCCAGGCACCCTCTGGTACTCACCACCAAAGCCAAGAGCCATGAAGGGTGCTGCAGGGGACAGGCTGAGCGAGGTAGCAAAGAAGGGCAGGGAGATCTTCTCCACCACCTGTGCTCCAGCAAGAGAAACACCTCAGAAACCAGGAGGGAGAGCAGAGCTGCTGCAGGTGGTTGTTGGGTGGGCAAAAGGGCTCCTCTCCAAGTGGGGGGCTGACAGCACCTCTCAGAGCTCAGCAACCTGCTGGAGGCATCAGCTTTCCAGAGGCAACTCAACTCAAGGGTTTAGTCCCTGTGCTTGGAGGAAGGTCTGTAACCCCAAGGAGTCATCCCAGTGACAAATGCTGCTCCTGGACAAACAGGACTTGAGCTCACACATCTCCCTTCTGCCCCGGGGTGTCTCCCAGGACTTCCTCCCAGCCCGGGAGTGAGGGCAGCCAACACCTCCCCCCTCCAGTCAGCTGGAAAAGCAGCAGGGCTGGGCAGACACAGCCCCAGGCAGGGCCCAGCTGCTCACTGGTCTGCTGGGCCAAACTGGGGAGCCTTGTTTGCCAGGACAGCTTCTCATCTGGGAAGCAGCCCAGCCCTCACCTCCTGCCTCCCCCCACTGCACTGGTGGCAGAGGAGGGGACCCCCCGACAGGGCCCAGGTACCTGTTTCTGGTGCAGACTGTAAAACAAGGCTTCCTTCTGCACCCCAAAGCCCACGTAGACCAGGGTGCTTGGATCCCAAGGGCAGAAGGCAGCCAGACTGGGTGGGAGGCTGCTGAGATCCTGGGAGGGGGACACCAAAGGGCACAGAATTGAGGCCAGATCCTTCCAGGCTGGCCCAGCACAAGAGGAGGGGCTGTTCTGGGCTCCCCAGTTCAGGAGGGACAAGGAGAGAGTCCAGCCCAGGGCCACAGAGATGCTGAGGGGCTGGAGCATCTGCCTGGGAGGAAAGGCTGGGAGAGCTGGGGCTGCTCAGCTGGAGAGGAGGAGGCTGAGGGGGGATCTCCTCAGTGCTGGGCAGTATCTACAGGGGGTGGCAGGAGGGGGGACCAGACTCTTCCCAGGGTGTCCAGTGACAGGACAAGGGGCAATGGGCACAGGCTGGAGCCCAGGAGGGTCAAGCTGAACATGAGGAACAACTTCTTTCCTGTGAGGGTGGCAGAGCCCTGGGCCAGGCTGCCCAGAGAGGCTGTGGAGGCTCCTTCTCTGGAGACATCCCAACCCCAGCTGGAGGTGTTCCTGTGGGATCTGCTGGAGGGATCCTGCTCTGGCAGGGGGCTGGACTGGGTGATCTCCAGAGGTCCCTTCCAACCCTGACAGTTGTGTGAGGGCACAGAGGGGCAGGGAGGGTGGCAGGGGGGGTGGCAGGGCCCACCCTCACCTCAGGGCCAGCAGGAGCTGGGAAGCTGAGCCAGTCGAGGAGCTCACAGGTGTCCTTCAGCCAGTCAGCTGCCCAGACACTGACCCGCCGGTCGGAGCTGCTGGCCAGCCAGAGGTCACCTCCTTCCACCCCAAAGGCCTGGTACTGCAGAAAAGAAGTGAGACTGTGACTCTTGGCAGTGCAGAAGGCTCAAAGGAAGTTGCCACTAGAGCTAAGCTGGGGCAGGAGCTGATGGGAACGTGGGCCTCATGCCTTAAGGGGAAGGACACCAGGATTATCCACCACTTGGGTGGTGGTTAAAGTCACTTAAGAGTAAAACAGGACAAGGAAGAGGCTGCTGGTGGAGGGCTGAGAGTCTGAAGGACACAGATCCCTTCCCTGGGACATGCTCTGGATCTGCACATCTCCTAGGGGAGCACTTTCAGGTGCTGTGTGTCCCCTCCCCACGTCCTTCCCCTGCAGCTGAGGAGGATCTCCGAAGCTCAGAGCCAGCAGGGAACCCAGCCTGGAGCTGTGGGTGGTTTGAAGAGGGAAGGGGAGGGACAAGGAAGCCAAGCCCTGCTGTGTGACACACAGGGCACAGGCTGAGGTCTCACCTGCTTCCTGCAGCACTGGAGGACGGTGATGGGGGAGCCCTTGTGGTCATGGAGGACACGGAGAGTCATCCCAGTGCGGGAGCTGCTGACAGCCACCAGCCCATCCTTGCCCCCTGACAAGATCATTTCTCCTGTGGGCAGAGGAGAAAGGTCCAAGACACTGGGATACTGGTGTCCCCAAGCACCTGAATGGCTGGGAACATAGAACCACAGAATGGTTTGGGTTGGAAAGGACCTGTAAGATCATCCAGCCCAACCTTTCAGCTCGCTCTACCAACCCAGCTCTCCCAGCCCACTTCTCACCCATGGTCCTAAGCACCAGATCTGAACAACTTCTAAACACATTCAGGGATGGTGATTCAACCACTTCGCTGGACATTCCAGTGCTTAACAACCTCTTCTGTAAAGTTTTCCACCCTAAACCTCCCCAAACATCTGAGACAAGGGCTGGGAATGATGAGGTGGCTTGGAGACACCCAGTACAACTCTACACAGAAGATGAGCTGCTGTAAACTGGAAGCAGGAAGACACAAGGACATGCTTGGTTTGGGTTGGAAGGACCTTAAAGATCATCTAGCTCCAACCCCCTGCATGGGCAGGGACACCTCCCACCAGCCCAGGTTGCTCCAAGCCCCATCCAACCTGCCCTTCAACACTGCCAGGGATGGGGCAGCCACAGCTTCCCTGGGCAACCTGGGCCAGGCTCTCACCACCCTCACACCCAAGAATTTCCTCCTCATGTCCAACCTCCATCTCCCCTCTGCCAGTTTTAATCCATCCCCCTTGTCCTCTCCCTCCCTGCCCTTGTCCCAAGCCCCTCCCCAGCTTTCCTGGAGCCCCTTCAGGCACTGGAAGGTGCTCTAAGGTCTCCCTGGAGCCTTCTCTTCTCCAGGCTTTGTCCCCAACCCCCTTTGCTACACCAGGAACAATAAACCCCCGTGTCCCTTTTCCCACAGGCTCTGCTGGCAGCTGCCCAAGCTCTTTGCTCTCCATGTCCCCCCAGCAGCCTCACCATCAGTGGAGTAGGTGATGGCAGTCAGGGCCAGGGCATGGGGGTGCATCTTCAGCTCCATCTCAGTCCTGGAGATGCTGAACACACGGATGGTGCCATCACTGTACCCTGCCACCACGTGCTGGTTCTCTGCTCCCCATGGAATGAGAGGCTTCCAGGCCAGGCACTGGCAGCTCTGCAAAGTCACCAGGGCAGAGTCACAGAATTATCTTGTTTGGGAAAGACCTTCAAGATCACTGACTCCAACCATCAACCAACACTGTCCTTAACTAAACCAAATCCCTCATGTTTTTGTGACTCTTAAGTCCCTCCATGGTGAGCCCACCACTGCCCTGGGCAGCCTGTTCCAATGCCTGACAACCCTTTGGGGGAAGAAATTCTTCCCAACATCCAATCTGAACCTCCCCTGGTGCAACTTGAGGCCGTTCCCTCTTGTCCTGTCACTTGTTCCTGGGAAGCAGAGACCAACCCCCCTGGCTCCAACCTCCTCTCAGGCAGCTGCAGAGCCAGCAGGTCTCCCCTCAGCCTCCTTGTTTCCAGGCTGGACACCCACAGCTCCTGGGGTTGGAAGGGACCTCTGGAGATCACCCAGTCCAACCCCCTGCCAGAGCAGGGTCACCTGCAGCAGATCCCACAGGAACATGTCCAGCTGGGGTTGGAATGTCTCCAGAGAAGGAGCCTCCACAGCCTCTCTGGGCAGCCTGGCCCAGGGCTCTGCCACCCTCACAGGAAAGAAGTTGTTCCTCATGTTCAGCTTGACCCTCCTGTGCTCCAGCTTGTGCCCATTGCCCCTTGTCCTGTCCCTGGACACCCCTGGGAAGAGTCTGGTCCCCCCTCCTGCCACCCCCTGTAGATACTGCCCAGCACTGAGGAGACCCAGTGACACAATGAAGCCCAGCCCCGTGCAACCAAGAGCACAGAGAGCTCCACTTGCCACCATTTCCCCAGCACACCTGCCCTGTGAGGACACACGGGCCCTTGCAAACCCCGAGCACTGCCTTGTACCTTCTGTCAAGAGTTGGAGGCACCCACAAACCTGGTTGAGCACCTGGAACTGCACCACCAGCTCCACGCTGCCCAGCGCCCAGACCCGGAGGCTGCCGTCCTCCCCGCAGGTGGCACAGTGGGACTCCTCAGGGCTGAAGGACACCTCGGTCACCTGGGATGGGAAGGGAGATGGGCCACAGCCCAGAGGACATCAGCTCCTTCTCAGCCCCCCCCCCCCCCCCACAAGGTTTCGTGCTTAAATTTTGGGGTGCCAGGCAGCAATGGGAAGCAGGGCAGCTGAGCCCGAAGCAAGGATGGGGCACCACCCAGCATGGGTCTGTATAAAGTATCATCAGCATGGGACTATGGGATGGGTTGGGTTGGAAGGACCTTCAAGATCATCCAGTCCCAACCCCCTGCATGGGCAGGGACACCTCCCACCAGCCCAGGCTGCTCCAAGCCCCATCCAACCTGCCCTTCAACACTGCCAGGGATGGGGCAGCCACAGCTTCCCTGGGCAACCTGGGCCAGGCTCTCACCACCCTCACAGCCAAGAATTCCCTCCTCATGTCCAACCTCAATCTCCCCTCTGCCAGTTTTCATCCATTCCCCCTTGTCCTCTCCCTCCCTGCCCTTGTCCCAAGCCCCTCCCCAGCTTTCCTGGAGCCCCTTCAGGCACTGGAAGGTTCTCTAAGGTCTCCCTGGAGCCTTCTCTTCTCCAGGCTGAACCCCCCAACTCTCTCAGCCTGGCTCCAGAGCAGAGCTGCTCCAGCCTCTGATCATCTCTGGATTCTCTCCGGGAGCTTCATGTCCTTATGTTGGGGACTCCAGACCTGGACACAGTTCCAGGTGGGGTCTCCCCAGAGCAGAGCAGAGGGGACAATCCCCTCCCTGGCACTGCTGCCGACACTGCTGGTGACACAGCCCAGGACAGGGTTGGTTTCTGGGCTCCAGCTCATGTTGAGCTTCTCATCCACCATCACCCCCAGGTCCTTCTCCTCTGGACTGTTCTCAATCCAGTCTCCAACCCAGCCTGTATTTGTCCTGGTACCTTCTCTTCTAGCATTGGAACCCTTTTTTTCTGTAGCTGGAAGACCCCCCAGAGCAACAGCCACTTGCAAACACTCCTTCTTCCCCTGGGTTGGGTTCTTTTTGTTTCAGGCAAAGGGCAGGTTCTGTGACATGGATGTCCTGCTAGCAAACAGAAGGCAGGCAGAAGTCACAGCACTCAGGAATGAAGCCTCAGGGACTGCAGACTGCCTTCCCTGCTCCAGAAGAAAGGTCCACAGCCCTTCCAAGCCTGGGGAAGTTCAACCTCCAAGGCCAGAGCTCAGACTGCTCCAGGCTGGGTTCCTCAGCCTGCACAGGTCTCTCTGGACTCCACATCACCCACTTGGCTCTAATGAGCCCTGCAGCTCCCTGCCCTGCCCCATGGCCAGACCAGGGGACATTCTGCAGCCCTCACATGCTTCCTGGGACAGGGACACTTGCTGCTCTGCAGGACAAACCACCCCAGCCCCTCTCACCTTGTTCTTGTGGCCGCTGATCAGCCGGATGCTGGTGCTCTCTGCCCAGTTGATGTACCACAGGGTTCCTGCTGTGGTGCCCACAATCCCCAGCTCCAGAGAGTCATCAAAGGCTGCACTGACAATGGTCCCATCCAGGGTGAGCTCGTCTTCCAGCAGGACTGAGCTGGACCTGGAGGAAAGGAGGGTGGGAGGTCTGGCTCTGCTGGGGGAGCAGCCTCTGGCTCTGCTGGGGGAGCAGCCTCTGGCTCTGCTGAGGGAGCAGCCTCTGGCTCTGCTGGGGGAGCAGCCTCTGGCTCTGCTGGGGGAGCAGCCTCTGGCTCTGCTGGGGGAGCAGCCTCTGGTTCTGCTGGGGGAGCAGCCTCTGGCTCTGCTGGGGGAGCAGCCTCTGGTTCTGCTGGGGGAGCAGCCTCTGGCTCTGCTGGGGGAGCAGCCTCTGGCTCTGCTGGGGGAGCAGCCACTGGTTCTGCTGGGGGAGCAGCCTCTGGTTCTGCTGGGGGAGCAGCCTCGGGCTCTGCTGGGGGAGCAGCCACTGGTTCTGCTGGGGGAGCAGCCTCTGGCTCTGCTGTGCCCTCAATGCCTGGTGAGCCCAGAGCTCAATTTGCAGGGAAATGGTTCCATGAGGGGCTTGGGGACAGGGAACAGTGACCTGGTGCTGAGCCCTCCTGTGAGGGAATGGGGGAGGGAATGGGGGAGGGAATGGGGGAGGGAATGGGGAGGGAATGGGGGAGGGAATGGGGGAGGGAATGGGGAGGGAATGGGGGAGGGAATGGGGAGGGAATGGGGGAGGGAATGGGGGAGGGAATGGGGAGGGAATGGGGGAGGGAATGGGGGAGGGAATGGGGAGGGAATGGGGGAGGGAATGGGGAGGGAATGGGGGAGGGAGTGGGGAGGGAATGGGGGAGGGAATGGGGAGGGAATGGGGGAGGGAATGGGGAGGGAATGGGGGAGGGAATGGGGAAGGGAATGGGGGAGGGAATGGGGAGGGAATGGGGGAGGGAATGGGGAAGGGAATGGGGAGGGAATGGGGGAGGGAATGGGGAGGGAATGGGGGAGGGAATGGGGAGGGAATGGGGGAGGGAATGGGGAAGGGAATGGGGAGGGAATGGGGGAGGGAATGGGGAAGGGAATGGGGAAGGGAATGGGGAGGGAATGGGGGAGGGAATGGGGAAGGGAATGGGGGAGGGAATGGGGAGGGAATGGGGGAGGGAATGGGGGAGGGAATGGGGAGGGAGGAAAAAAGGAAGGGAGGGAAAAAGGGGAGGCAGAAAGGAGCAGAGAAGAGAGGGGAGGGGGGGGAAAGGGGAGAGGAAAAGGGGAAGGGAAAAGGGGAAGGGAAAAGGGAAGGGGAAAAAAGAAGGGGAAAAGGGAAGGGGAAAAGGGAAAGGGAAAAGGAGAGGGGAAAAGGGAAGGGGAAAAAAGAAGGGGAAAAGGGGAGGGAAAGGGGAGGGGAAAGCGAGGGGAAAAGGGAGGGGAAAAGGGAGGGGAAAGGGGAGGAAAAGAGGAGGAGAAAGGGAGGGGAAAGGGAGAAAACAGGGGACACAACAATGCAAAAGAAACAAAGGCAACGAATGTATTTTCACTCCTTTTCCTACAGGATTTCCTACAAATCAGTGACCAACTTCAGGCCTGATGAACTCCCCCCATTCCCAGCACCAGGAGGGCCAGGTCCCAGTGGGACAGATGCCATCAAAAGATGCAGACAAAGCCTCAGGGGTCACGGGCTGGAGGGGGAAAGCCAAGAGCAACTGAGGCAGCAGGGATGCAGGGAGAGCCAGTGTCTGCGTGTCACAAACCACCTAGCAGGGCCTGGGAGCTGCCAGGGGAGGGGAAGAGCTTCTCCAGAGCAGGGTGAGATGGGCATAAAGGGGACAAGGAGGCCAACCAGCTCCTACCTGGCACGGGGACCTTCCAGCCTCAGCTCCTGCATGGTGCCCACTGCCCAGAGGCGCAGGCGCCTGGTGTTGCTGCCGCTGAGCAGCCGGTCGTGCCCACACAGCAGGACTCCTGGGGCAGAAGGGAGGACACCCTGAGTGTCCACCCCCCCTCCTCAGCCACCACCCAAGGTCTGCTCCTGACAGCCAGCCCACCCATTCATTCAGGTAGGGCAGTGAGGGACTTGGGCAACCCAGTAGTGACAGGCTAGAGGTGAAACCCCACCAGGAGGCTGAGGAAGCCCAGGTTGGGTCTCACGGCCACCCCCTCCTCTTCCAGTTGACACAGCAAGCTGGTTCCCCAAGCACAGCTGGAAGAGGAGGTCTGCAAGGTGATTGCTTCTCTTTCCTGAAGAGTTCTCTGCCACAGCCCTGACAGACACCCAGGACACGGGCACCCACCGATCTCGCCCTCGTCGGCCTCCCAGGTCATGAAGCAGCTGTTGGTCTCCGTGTCCCACACACAGATCTGGCCTGAGTTGGTCCCACTGTAAAGAAGAGCTTCAGCACCATAACAGAGAGAGGTCATCTCCACTGCTCCTAAAATGTCTGGGGCAGGGACCCGATGAACCTGCCAGAGCACACAAAATAGAAATCATGGAATGATTGGGTTGGAAAGGACCTTGAAGACCATCCAGTTCCAACCCCCCTGCATGGGCAGGGACACCTCCCACCAGCCCAGGCTGCTCCAAGCCCCATCCAACCTGCCCTTCAACACTGCCAGGGATGGGGCAGCCACAGCTTCCCTGGGCAACCTGGGCCAGGCTCTCACCACCCTCACAGCCAAGAATTTCCTCCTCATGTCCAACCTCAATCTCCCCTCTGCCAGTTTTCATCCATCCCCCTTGTCCTCTCCCTCCCTGCCCTTGTCCCAAGTCCCTGTCAAAGAGAACATGGTTCTTACCTACAGCAGAAAAAAAAAACAACAACCCTCACTTCATGCAGTTACTGCCTCAAGTACAACTGGAGGCCACTCATGGGCAGCCAACAGCATCTCAGGAAGAGAAGTGATCAGGCCTCAGAGCCTCAGCAGGGGCTTGGAAAAGAAGCTGGAGATGCTGACCAGGAATTAAAAAAAGCAGGGAAATCTGAGGGTTACCTTGAGGTTGACATCAGCTCCCTGCTGCTCCAACAGCCAGAACATGACTGATCCCTTCCCCACACAGGCCAGTTCTCTGTGGGCAAGAGGACTGAAAGCCACGTTGTGCACTGGCCACAAGAGACACGTTGATGCCAGGAGTTCATAGGTGTAGGTGCTCCACAGAGCAAGGGTTTGGTCACTGTAGTCCCCTGGGGTAGGGCAGGAATCAGAGAACAGAATCACAGAATTGTTCTGGTTGCAAAAGACCTTCAAGATCATTGAGCCCAACCATCAACCCAACTCAACCAACCATCAACCCAACTCTACCAACCATCAACCCAACTCTGCCAACCATCAACCCAACTCTGCCCAGCCCAGTGCTAACCCATGTCCCTCAGCACCACATCTCCAGGGCTCTGAAACCCCTCCAGGGATGGGGACTCCACCACCTCCCTGGGCAGCCTAAGCCTCCCCTGGCACAACTTGAGGCCCTAATGGCAGTAGGAGAAAGTTCTGCAGCCTCAGGCTGCTCTGGAGCACACACACATCCCCTCTGTGTCCCCCTTGTCCAGACACAAGGTGGGTTTGGAATGTCTCCAGAGAAGGAGCCTCCACAGCCTCTCTGGGCAGCTTGTCCCAGGGCTCTGCCACCCTCACAGGAAAGAAGTTCCTCCTCATGTTGAGGTGGAATTTCTATGTTCAACTTGTACCCATTACCTCTAGTCCTGTTACTGGGCACCACTGAAAAAAACCTGACCCCCTCCTCTTGACACCCACCCTTTCAGTATTGATAAGGTCCCCCCTCAGTCTTCTCCAGACCACAAGTCTCTCAGCCTTTCCTCATAAGAGAGATGTTCTCATCCCCTCCTCATCTTTGTAGCCCTTTGCTGTCCCCTCTCCAGCAACTCCCTGTTCTGGAACTGGGGAGCCCAGAACCACACACAGTTCTCCAGATGGGGCCTCACCAGAGCAGAGGGGAGAAGAACCTCCCTGGACCTGCTGGCCACACTCTTCCTCATGCCCCCTAGGATGGCCTCTTGGCCACAAGGGCTGTGCACTTGGGGCTAACAGCTTTGAAACAAGGAGGTGTCACCTTTGCTGAGGTCCATGCTGGGATGGGAGCTGACCTTAACAGAAGCCACCCTACCTGGGTGGCAGCAGAAGGTGATGGCAACCAACCCAGCTCCCTGACAGCTCCAGAGGACAATGCTCTCCTGCTGCCTTTCCCAGGCTCCACAAGCTCCTTGGAGACTTCCAGCTTCTCCCTCCTCTGCAGCCCAGCCCAGAACTGGACGACAAAGTCTCCTCTCCCCTGTGGCTCCACGAAGAGCACAAAGCTCCTTTTCTCTCCAGCAAACCTTCCTTTCTTTTCCAAGGGCAGACTCAGCAGCCCAGGGGGCTGGTGTTGCCTGCTCCCCAGGTCCTCCCTCATGCCAAACGAGAGCTTCCTAATTGCATGTCTGTCCTTTAAATGTCCCCTGCCTAAACCAAACAGACAGCTGGAGTCTGCATCTTGTGCTGGCAGCCCTGCCTGGCAGGAGGCTGAGACTGGGAAGCTTCTCCTGCACAATTCCTGCTAAGGAGAAATCCAGAAGAAGGCTTTCTTTGTTTTTCCCCTTTGGATACTACTTTTAGGAGCTGCAAACTGTTTGCACAGGCTTCACAAGCACTGGTGAGAAGCTGGCACTGATGGAGGAAGGAGGGGTGAGGAGGAGCTGGGGGGAGCAACAGCTTCGTACCCCAAACCTGGCCTGTGGATCATGGAATGGGTTGGGTTGGAAGGGAAGTGAAAGATCATCTATTCCCAACCCCCCCTGCATGGGCAGGGACACCTCCCACCAGCCCAGGTTGCTCCAAGCCCCATCCAACCTGCCCTTCAACACTGCCAGGGATGGGGCAGCCACAGCTTCCCTGGGCAACCTGGGCCAGGCTCTCACCACCCTCACAGCCAAGAATTTCCTCCTCATGTCCAACCTCAGTCTCCCCTCTGCCAGTTTTCATCCCTTCCCCCTTGTCCTCTCCCTCCCTGCCCTTGTCCCAAGCCCCTCCCCAGCTTTCCTGGAGCCCCTTCAGGCACTGGCAGGTGCTCTAAGGTCTCCCTGGAGCCTCCTCTTCTCCAGGCTGAACCCCCCAACTATCCCAGCCTGGCTCCAGAGCAGAGCTGCTCCAGCCCTTGGGTCATCTCTGTGGCCTCCTCTGGGTACTCTAGGGTGCCCTCCTGCTCCTAGCCCTGCTGTACTCACCCAGGGTAGCAAGGAACCTGTCATCCCTGGAGAATGCCATGGCTTGTACTTGTGTCTTGTGGTGGAAGAGAGTTGCTGTGCAAACCCCATCCTGGATGCTCCAGATGCAGATCTGACAATGGGAGTCTCCTTCCCTCTTCCCTGAGGCAGAAGCAAGAACCTGAAAGAACAACATGTTATCACTGAGACCTTGGTAAGTCATGAGAGAAACACTTCATTCATTTGTCTCAGCAACTGCTGCTCTCCAAAGTGATGTGGTTGAGAACAACCACCAGCTGTTGGGCAGGCGCCCCCAGAGGGAGGGAGCAGCCTTTCCTGGCACCCCAAGCCATCATGATGTAGAGCTGGGCTCCAAAACCATCTAATACTTTCCATAAGCCCAGGTGTCCATGCAGAAGGAGGAACAGACCAATGGGATTTTCAGCTGGGACAGTCCTTCAGCCCAAAGGGACACAGACAAAGCCCAGCCCAGGGCAGCAGGAGCTCATGTCCCACCTGGGCATCGTGGCTGACAGCCAGGGTGGAGATCTCCTCAGTGTGGCCCAGCCAGTGACTCTGAGACCCCGAGTGCAGGTCCACCACCACAATGAGGCAGCCACAGGTGTAAGCAAAGAAACCTGGTGGAGAAGGAGGAGACAGACATGAGGAGGAAATTCTTGGGTATGAGGGTGGTGAGAGCCTGGCCCAGGTTTCCCAGGGAAGCTGTGGCTGCCCCATCCCTGGCAGTGTTGAAGGGCAGGTTGGATGGGGCTTGGAGCAGCCTGGGCTGCTGGGAGGTGTCCCTGCCCATGCAGGGGGTTGGATCTAGATGATCTTGAAGGTCCCTCCCAACCCAAACCATTCCATAATTCTATGGGATGGATGTTGTCACCTAAAGGCTCCAGAATCAGCCCCCACATCACGATTCTGGAAGATCCTTGTTTTCTTTCTCAGGAAGAGGTAGAAGCTGATTCTTCTACACAGCTTGTCAGAATCCTGCCCATCAGCTGGGGGCTGGAGGAAAACCTCACCTCCCAAGACCTGAGCAAAGCCAAGCTGTTGGGCAGCACTCCAGGCAGGAGGAAGGAGGCCAGGATGGCTTGGTGAGAACTTTCCCTCTGCTCTGCCCACCCAATCACTGAATCCCAAGCCTGCCCGTAGCAACCAACATTCACCCAGGGCAAAGAAGAAGAGCTACTGGATTTTCCCAAGGCAAAGAACCCTTGTGTTAAGGCCAAGATTCCAACCCAACAGCTGGAGGACCATAAAGTGGCTCAGCACGTCCCCCCTTGCCCACCCCAGAGCCTTCCTGGGGTACCTGTGTCTGGGTTCCACACCATATTCCCTCTGCCATTCCCATTGTAGCCAATCACTGCTTTCAGCTTCAAGACCTCCCTGCCAGCTGGAGGAGAAGAGAAACTCTGCAAGAAAAAGAGACACTGGCTTAAAAGAAGGTTAAAAAAAGACATGGAGCTGTTGGAGAGAGTCCAGAGGAGGCCACGGAGATGATGGGAGGGCTGGAGCAGCTCTGGAGCCAGGCTGGGAGAGTTGGGGGGTTCAGCCTGGAGAAGAGAAGGCTCCAGGGAGACCTTAGAGCACCTTCCAGTGCCTGAAGGGGCTCCAGGAAAGCTGGGGAGGGACTTGGGACAAGGGCAGGGAGGGAGAGGAGCAGGGGGAAGGGATGAAAACTGGCAGAGGGGAGATTGAGGTTGGACATGAGGAGGAAATTCTTGGCTGTGAGGATGGTGAGAGCCTGGCCCAGGTTGCCCAGGGAAGCTGTGGCTGCCCCATCCCTGGCAGTGTTGAAGGGCAGGTTGGATGGGGCTTGGAGCAGCCTGGGCTGGTGGGAGGTGTCCCTGCCCATGCAGGGGGGTTGGATCTAGATGATCTTTCAGGTCCCTCCCAACCCAAACCAGTCTGGGATTCGGTGACACTTTCATGATTTGATCTTCTGTTTGAAAGCAATTTCTGACCCTCCTCTGCTCTGGGTGTTCATGGTTGGTTTCTGGGCTGTAAACTGGGCAAATCCACCCACCCCTGCCCCCAAATTGCTGGTTCTCCACTTGCCCAGGGAACCAGCCCCAGCCCAACTCTCACCTGGGGAAGCACCGAAGCTTTAAAGCGAGGAGTGAAATGCCAGTAGGAATCTGGGCGGATGGAGAACTGGGACATGGGACTTCTGGTCTCCTTTCTGGGCTCTGTCACACAAAGAAGAGGACAACACCTGTGGGCTGCTGCTCCTGGGAATGGTTTGGGAGCAGCAGTGGATGAACACACACATCAGCAAGGCAAAAAATCAGACTGACCATGGGAAAAGCACCAGCCCTCCAGGACCAGAGGAACATCACCCCCCTCCACCCTCAGCCCCACCACTCTTCAAACAGCCCTGGCCAGCCCTGCCCCACCAGAAGCCCCACCCAGCTAGAAAAAAGGTCTGCAAAGCTTCTGGCAGCTGCCTGCTTCTGGCAGCTCACCAGGAGCTGCTGCAACTTGGAGGCTGCACATCTATTCATAGAGACATGGGGACCTTTCGTGGCCTGGGCTCCACAGGACCTGCCTCTTAGGGGTGAGGGTTTTGTTCCAAGCTGAAGAGGAGCTTCTGCTGAGCCTAGAAGCAGCAGCAGGGAAAGAACCAGGAAAATAAGGAGTCTTGGGAGACCAGCACGAGCTTCAGATGACTTCACCCACAGGACATGCCCTGATGGACCCATCCTTGCTCTTTGTCCCTCAGCTCAGAGCACGTGTCCAGGTCTGTCTGTACCACATGTATCATGATATTTCTTCATTCTCCATGGCTAGACCAAGCTGCCAGGCTGGCCTGAGCATGGGGAGCCCTGATGGAACCATTTCTGTACGAGATGGGAACACCCAACCCCTGACTTACCATTTGCTGATCCTCCAGGAGACCTGGAGCTCTCCTGCCTCCCTCTGGGCCTCACGACAACGAGCTCCTCGTTCCTGACTGGCTCCATCACAAGGACTGAGGCATCTTTGTCCCCATTTGCCACCATCCCCCTGCTGCCTGCCTCATCTGCTTCCTCCTCTTGGTCTGACGTGGAGAAAACACCTGAAAAGAAGAACCAGTGGGAGGACAGAACCATCCATGGACTTCAGGGCTGCTTCGTGTGTGACCGAGCCTTTGATTCTGGCAGTGTCACTCTCCTGCTCTGGCTGGCAAAGCAGACAGGTCCTCCTGGATCTGTCCAGCAAGGTCTTCACCACACTCCTCAGAGAAGCTCTGCCAGAGCTTTGTCTATGGAGAAGACCACAGGAGAACCCCAGCACCTCTGGTTGGGTTCGTCCAAGTTAAGGGAAGGGAAGTGCAGACTGGTCAGGGTGTGCAGGAAGGGGATCACGGGCAGGGATGGCTCCAAGGATGCTGCTGAATGAGGAGTTTTTCCTAAAACAAGATTGATTTTCCCCTTTCCTGCAAGTTCTTCTTACTTTGACACCCCTCTTGGTGGACAGAGGTGACATCCAAACAGGGAGGTGAGGGCAGCAGTGGAAGAGGCGCTGTGTGCCGAGGTGTCTCAGAGCCATCCCTGAGCTTCTCAGAGCTGCCTTCTGTGAAAAGAACAGGCCTTGTGAAATGTCCTTCAGCCCTTGGATCCTCTCCTCCTCCTGGGCTGACCGATGGGGATACCTCCAAGTTCATTCCTGCTACACAGGAGAAGCCACTTCTTCTCTGTCCTTCCAGACAGGGAAGGACAGACAGAGAGGGGGACAGTGAGGGCATGGAAAGAAGAAGAAGAAGAAGAAGAAGGCAAAAGCTGAAAGACAGAAAGAAGTGATGTGAGGCAGGGAAAGAGAGAAGCCCAAAGCTGAAAGACCCACCAGAAACCCCAGAGCAGCTCAGCTCAGCATGTCCCCTCCTGGGCAGACTCCCACCAAGAGGTACTAACTAACTGGAGCCTGCCCTTTGGGGCTAATGAGCTGGTCAGCCCCCCCCAACTAGCTGACTCCCTGGAGGAGGGAACTAAAGACCCCACCCCACCTCATCTGCCACGGGGAGCAGTTGCTGGAGGAGCTGCCAACCAGCACAACTCACTGGAGGAGACAAAGTCACTGACTCCCAGGAGCAGAGAAGACTCGGAGGAACGAGGCCTGGGAAGGGAAGGAGACCAGTGTCACGCTGGGAGGGGACAGGGATGGGGAGGTAAGGGGAAGCAGGGCAAGGAGGGCCCAGCGTGGTGCAGGGACCTGGCTGGGGGTGGCTTCTCCTCAGGCAGAGCCAGGAAGTCCCAGAGGAAGATGGCATCTCCAACGCTGAGGACCTGCCGCTGGTCGGGGGTGAAGCCCACCTGGCGCACCGGCTCCGAGTGCCCGATGTACACCTGGAGGGGACACACCTGGAACCTCCCCACCACCACCACCACCACCACCACCCCCCCTGGCCCTGCAGGATGCTGGTCCAGGCTCTCCCCAGCCTGCAGAGCCTGTGTCTGTGCTCCTCAGCAGAAGATCTGCTCCCCACCCCAGTGCTCAGACCCCGGGTTGATCACCCTGAGGCTGATCTTCACCACAGCCAGCTGGAGAAACAAGGAGAAGCTGAACACCCCCAAGGTCTTGTCCTGGGGAGGGGGCTTCAGCAGCCCTGGCCTGTGCTCAGTGCTGGGCATTGTCACAAGGTGGGAATTGTAGAATCACGGAGTGGTTTGGGTTGGGAGGGACCTTAAGGATCATCTAGATCAACCCCCTGCACGGGCAGGGACACCTCCCACCAGCCCAGGCTGCTCCAAGCCCCATCCAACCTGCCCTTCAACACTGCCAGGGATGGGGCAGCCACAGCTTCCCTGGGCAACCTGGGCCAGGCTCTCACCACCCTCACAGCCAAGAATTTCCTCCTCATGTCCAACCCAAATCTCCCCTTCTCCAGTTTGCTGCTGGGCAAACCAGGACTGGGGACACGGGGCCAAATGACACAGAGGGCATCTCCTGTTCTCCTCTCCAGGGATTCAGAAATGCTGGAGCAGGACAACAACCTCCCCCTTCCCTGTCTCTGTGGGCAGTACCTGGAAGTTGACATGGAAGCGCATCTGATAGTCCCACACCTTGATGACCCTGTCACCAGCAGTCAGCAGGTACCTGCCATCCCTGCTCAGCATCAAGGAAGAACAGGACAGCTTGTGCACGGGGGACACCTGAGGACATGAAAGGGCACCAGCAGCATTAGCTGAGCTGGTTCATGTCCTTCTCCTTCAGCAAGAGGACAGGGGTGTGACAGCACGGAAAATGAGGACAAGCTCAGGCTGAGCCTGAGCACAACCACCCCAGGACAGCTCTGTTCTTGTCACTTGTGTTTCTTTGAAGCCTGGGAGCTCCAGGATGAGTTCATCTCTTCTTTAGCCTCCTACAGTGACATGAAATGCCCAAGCCCCACGTGACACGAGCCCTCAGTGCATGAACTTCCTCCTGTCCTACCTCTCGTATCAGCCGCCCCGTTTTGACGTCAAGAACGAGGATTCTGTTGGAAGATGTGGACACCAGGAGCTCTCCTCGAGGCACTGGAGCAAAGCAGACTCTCCCAGCAGAGTCCAAGGCCATGCTGTTCAACTCCAGGATGCTGATGTCCACCCTCAGCAGCTGTAAAACAAAGGAGCTACTGAACAAACACCCTGGAGCAAATAGTGCAGGAGCCCGAGGGTTGTTCTTGTGGCTCTTCTAACATGGGGCTGTGGAGCCTCCAGACCCTCCCCTTCCCACCCCAAGGAGGGGCTGCAAGATCCAGGCAATGTCCCTGCTGCCCAGGAGAGCAGCTCTCAGAGAGGAGTTGGAGCTGACAGTCTACACAAGACTTCTCCAAATGATCTTTCTAGAGGGGCATGAAGCCAGAGGAGAAGAAACCTTGACTTTGTCGTTTCCATCTCGCAGAACGGAAAGCAAACCTTGTTGTAAGCACCCTGAGCAAGGGCCTGCTGGGCAGGGCAGGGTCTTCTCCAACACTGCTGCTCCCCAGGACCCTTCCACCTGCTTCAGGAATTGCCCCTGTGGCACGTGCTCCCCTTCCCACCCTCCCCCAGGAAGGAGGGGAGCCCACTGGGTACCTCATCGAGAGAGCAGGCCTCCATCACGGTCACAACGTACTTGGAGGGGCCCACAAAGGCCAGGAGATGACTGTCCCCACTGACCACCAGAGCATCTGGTCCACCCTCAGCATCCCGGGCCACCACGTTGCCTGAGGGCCACAGCAGAAGAGAGTGAAGAGGTTCAGATTGGATCTTGGGAACAACTTCTTTACTTAAAAGAGTGGTCAGGCCCTGGCACAGGTTGCCCAGGGAGGTGGTTGGAATCATCATCCATGGAGGTGCTCAAAAAAAACCCCCATGTAGATGTGGCACTTCAGGGCATGGTTCAGTTGGATGGTGGGTTTTCCACTTCTGTTACTTCTAGGCAAAGAGCTGCTGAACCCAGACCTGGTCTCTGCCCTTCCAGCCACTTCCTGGAAGCAAAACCCCGAGCTGAGAAGGTTTGGGATGGCAGTCACCAGGGATTGCTCATCCAGGGTGGCAACACCAATGACACAGCTCAGAAGGTGCAGCAGAAAATGGCTGAGCAGGTTGAGTCTGCAAGGGGCAGCGTGGGGATCCCCACCACCAGAGGACACAGAGGGGCTGGAGTTTCTCCAGAGAAGGGCAAGGGAGCTGGGGAAGGGGCTGGAGCACAAGGCTGAGCAGGAGCAGCTGAGGGAGCTGGGGGTGTCCAGCCTGGAGACCAGGAGGTGAGGGGAGACCTGCTGGCTCTGCAGCTCCTGAGAGGAGGTTGGAGCCAGGGGGGTTGGTCCCTGCTCCCCAGGAACAAGTGATGGGACCAGAGGAAACGGCCTCAAGTTGCACCAGGGGAGGTTGAGATGGGATCTTGGGAGGAACTTCTTGACTGAAAAAAGTGGTCAGGCCCTGGCCCAGGGAGGTGGTGGAGTCCCCATCCCTGGAGGGGTTTCAGAGCCCTGTAGATGTGGTGCTGAGGGACGTGGGTCAGCACTGGGCTGGGCAGAGTTGGGTTGATGGTTGGACTTGATGATCTTACAGGTCTTTTCCAGCCAGAACATCCTGTGGTTCTGTGCTTTGGTGCTGGGGTGTCTGTGCTACCAAGCAAAGAAAGGCAAGCCAGAAGGCAAAGCCTCACCCAGGACCCTCAGGACGTGGCTCTCCTGTGCCTTGCAGCTGTACAGAGCCAGGGTTCCCTGCAGGCAGGAGCTGAACATGAAGTTGCCATCAGGAGAGAAGGTCAGGCCGGTGATCGCGGCACGGTGCTGCCTGGAGGGAGCCACAAAAACATGCACCAGGGCAGGAGAACAAACCAACCCACCCCCAGAAAACAGCAGCAAGCTGAAGAACCCAGGAACAGGCAGAGGACCTCACACCTGCCCAGGACGTTCAGCTTGTTGGAAACCTGAGCACCAAGCACTCCAGCTGCTCCTGGGGGGGGGGACACGCTGTGGGGAGCGGTGAATTTTCTCTCCCCCCCCCCCCCAGCAGACTCAACAAAATGCCTTTCAAGGCAGCAAAGCAAGAGTGGTGTCTTCTGGTGGTTGAGCCAAGGATGGGCTGGACCAGACCCAGATAAGCCCATAGCAAGAAGGGAGCAGAGGGGTTCTGGGGACTGGCAGCACAACGGGCAACAGGTTGAAGATGCCTCTGACCGAGCGTGGGTTGGGTGAACAGCTGGTGAATTTGAACAGTGGTAACTTCTTCAACAGTGATCTCTGGTCTACAAAAGCAAGCTCTGCAGGCCTGGGGGCTCGTTGTCTGCCAGACCCTGCTGCAGTTCATACACACAGACACACACAGGCACACAGACAGACACACAGACACACACACACACACACAGGCACAAAGACAGACAGACACACAGACACACACAGGCACAAAGACACACACACACAGACACACACACACAGACACATACAGGCACAAAGACAGACAGACACATAGACACACACAGGCACAAAGACAGACACAGACACACACAGACACACACTCAGACATACACACAGACACACACAGACATACACACACACAAAGGCACACACAGACACACACAGACATACACATACAGGCACAAAGACAGACAGACAGACACACACACACAGGCACAAAGACAGACAGACACACAGACACACACAGACACAAAGACAGACACAGACACACAGACACAGACAGACAGACAGACACACACATAAAGACAGACACATACACACAGACACACACAGACATACACATACACAAACATACACAGACACAGACACAGGCACAAGGAGACACACAGACACATAGACATACACACAGACACATATACACACACACACACACACACACAGACACCCAGAGGCACAGACACACACACACAGGCACAAAGACAGACAGACACAGACACACACAGGCACAAAGACAGACAGACACACACACAGGCACAAAGACAGACAGACACAGGCACAAAGACAGACACAGACACACACAGACACACACACAGAGCCACAAAGACAGACACAGACAGACAGACAGACACACAGACACACAGACACACAGACACACAGACACACACTTTCTCTCTCTCTAACTTCCCTGCCGGGCTCAGCTCCTCCCCTTTCCCTCCAGGGACTCCACACCCCTCCCTCGGGGTGTGCATTTAATCAGGGCACATCACACCTGAACTAGCTCTCAGACATACCCCTAACCTACCCCTCCTGAACCTCAGCCCCTCAGGTTGTGTTGACCCTTAACAAACCACTTAATTCATCAACCAAACCCTGGTCTCAGTCCCAATGTGTGAGCCTGGTGAGGGGGTGTCCCAACCTACCCTCTAAGATACAGTCCCACAGCAGCTGTTCCTCTGTGAGACCCTCAGGCTCACTCACAAACCTCTGGCAAACCACAATGGGGGGGGAAGCACCTGACAGGGACCCCAGTACCAGCCCACGACACATGCCAAGGCTGCCCAGGGCTCCCAGTTCAGCTGCTTTCTGGGACAAGCCTGTTCCCACTGCTGGCCAACTGTCCACTGGGAAGTTGTAAAGAAAACCCTTGGAGCCTTCACAGGTTGGACTCAGCACCCAGAGCCTTGGCACAGCAGCTCAGCTCTGCCTGGAAACTGCTCAGCTGGGATGGGAGGGTTGTTGAGCTGAAGAAAAGGGCTTTTCCCACCTCCATGATTATCCCTGTGGCTGTGACTGGAGACAAGGAGGTTGAGGGGAGACCTTCTGGCTCTGCAACTGCCTGAGAGGAGGTTGGAGTGAGAAGGGAGAGGTCTCTTCTCTCAAGAACCAAGTGACAGGACAAGGGGAAATGGGCTCAAGTTGCACCAGGGGAGGTTTAGATGGGATATCAGAAGAACCTTCTTCCCTGGAAGGGTCATTAACCACTGCCCCAGGCTGTCCAGGGAGGGACATCCCTGGAGGGGTTTCAAAGCCCTGGAGATGTGGTGCTGAGGGACATGGGTTAGCACTGGGCTGGGTAGAGTTGGGTTGATGGTTGGTGGAGCTGGGTTGATGGTTGTTAGAGCTGGGTTGATGGTTGGTCAAGTTGGGTTGATGGTTGGTTGAGCTGGGTTGATGGTTGGGCTCAATGATCTTGAAGGTCTTTTGCAACCAGAACAATTCTGTGATTCTGTTCTCTGATTCCTGCCCTACCCCAGGGGACTACAGTGACCAAACCCTTGCTCTGTGGAGCACCTACACCTATGAACTCCTGGCATCAACGTGTCTCTTGTGGCCAGTGCACAACGTGGCTTTCAGTCCTCTTGCCCACAGAGAACTGGCCTGTGTGGGGAAGGGATCAGTCATGTTCTGGCTGTTGGAGCAGCAGGGAGCTGATGTCAACCTCAAGGTAACCTTCAGTTTTCCCTGCTTTTTTAAATTCCTGGTCAGCATCTCCAGCTTCTTTTCCAAGCCCCTGCTGAGGCTCTGCCCCCACCAGCCCCCCAACCAGATCCACCCAGTTAGTTGTGTGGTTCTTGCCAGGACACCCAGCCCAGCTCCCCTGCAGGCTCTTACTTGTGCTCCAGCAGCAGGTGGGAGGCAGCCAAGCTGAAGGTTCTCACCATCCCACTGTCGAAGCCACAGGCCAGGACCTGCTGGCTGGGGTGAAAGGCCACAGCACATGGAGCCTCCTCAGCAGCCCTGAAGTCATACAGCTGTGGGGAACAGACACAGCAAGGCCACCAGGCTGGAGAAAGCTGCACCAAACAGCCTCAGAGTTCCACCACAAGGGTCCCCCAACAGAAACCTCATCCCACCTGGATTGATATAAAGCTCAGTGAAACTTCTGGGCATTTAGATGAAGCCCCCTGGGTGGTTGGTGTTAATTTTCAACAGATGGAGGAAAAGAGAACGTGGTTGTTTATTGATACCTCCAGAAGCTAAGGACAAATCATGCATGAAGCCAAAACTCCCAGAGCTCCATAATCCTGAAGGATTTCTTGCCCAGGGTTCCCCTCCTTGCTTGGGGGAAGATTTAAGGGCTCTTGAACTGTGGAGCTTTGATAGATTAAACTGTAGGGGGCTCCAGGAAAGCTGGGGAGGGACTTGGGACAAGGGCAGGGAGGGAGAGGACAAGGGGGATGGATTAAAACTGGCAGAGGGGAGATTGAGGTTGGACATGAGGAGGAAATTCTTGGCTGTGAGGGTGGTGAGAGCCTGGCCCAGGTTGCCCAGGGAAGCTGTGGCTGCCCCATCCCTGGCAGTGTTGAAGGGCAGGTTGGATGGGGCTTGGAGCAGCCTGGGCTGGTGGGAGGTGTCCCTGCCCATGCAGGGGGGTTGGGACTAGATGATCTTTAAGGTCCCTTCCAACCCAACCATTCCATGACTCTATGAAACAGAGGTTAGGCAGAATAGTCATAAAAGCAAGACACCAAGTGCCTCTCATCTCACCCACCTGCTGCATGGAGACCAGGTTCCAGACTCGGATGGTGCCATCCTGAGACAAGGTTGCCATCTGCTTCCAAACCCCATCCAGTGAGAAGGCCAGGATGGAGTCCCCGTGGGAGTGCATGAGGGTGTGATAGTGCTGGGCCTGGATGTCCAGGTAGCCCAGGTTCCCAGCAGCCGTGGTGCACAGGACCCTGTGGCTGTCTGGGCTGATGCAGACACAACTCACTGGAGCCTGGTGCTCTGGGAAGAGACCCAAGAGTCAACAAAACCCCCTGGAAAAGGAGCAGGAGCAGCACAACTCCTGAACCAGGTTCAGAAAGCCATGCCCACAGGACTGGGTCCCACCCCACCTGGAGGTTTGGGTGACCAATCAGTCTCTGCTCTTTCTAGAAACCCCCAGTGTCTCCTGTTAAGGTGGTTGTTTCAAAAAGAGGTAAAAACTGCTCCACTTCTCCCCTCTTTTCTCGTGGATGGAAGAGCCATGGGTACAAGGGCACAGAAATCCAGCCCAGGTGCCTGGTCTCACCCAGGAGCTCCCACCTTTCTCCAGCAGTGACAAGAATAACATGAATAATTGTTGTTGAAGTCAAAGTCTTCCACACCAGGCAGCCCCAGAGGCAGCAGGAATTCCAGGATTCCTCAGAATCACTTCAGGAGACCTTGGCAGTGGAGCTTTGGCTTCCCAAGCTAGTGGAGATGTGGAGCTCAGAAGAATCAGTCCCAGCTCTACTCACCTGCCTCTAAGACAACAGCTGAGAAGTCCAGTGGCCACAGCCTCAGGTAACCATCTTCTGAACCCGTGGCACAGAAGGTTGAGGAGATGCTGATGCTGTTGATAGCAATCCCAGGGCCTGAAAACCAACCACCACCACTGCCTGGTGCACCTGGATCAGCAAAGCTCAAGCTGAGGGTTGCCCCATCCAAGAGCTGAGCCCAGTGATCCAAACGGCAGAACTGAACCATTAAGGTTGGAAAAGACCTCAAAGTCCAACCATCAACCCAGCACCACCCTGCCCACCAAACCATGTCCCCAGAGTCTCAGAAGCAGCAGCCAGGAGTCCCCTGGTGACCAATAGCACAGCCTGAGCCTCAGCCAGACCTTCTCTGGACTCATAGGACCATTCAGGTTGGAAAAGCCCCTTGGGATCACCCAGTCCAACCACCATCCCTACTCCACAAAGTTCTCCCCTAAACCATCTCCACCACCACCACATCCAAACGACCCTTCAACACATCCAGGGATGGTGACTCCACCACCTCCCTGAGCAGCCTGTTCCACTGTCTGACCACCCATGTTCAGACCCTCCTCTTTACCATCGTGCCACTCTCACCAGAACATTCTTCCCACTGGTTAAACCCAGCCAAGTGCTGCCTTGACCAGGATCCTGTCCAATGATGTCCTGGATTAACTGCCTGAGATACAAACCCCTCCCACTTCCATGTCCCAAACCCTCTCTGCAGCACAGTGAGAAAGGAGAGAAGACAGCAGGGAGCTTGGAACCTGATGACCTTGAAGGTCCCTTCCAACCTTCACCATTCTGTGATTCTATAAGACACAGATCTACAGAAATCAGGATTTTTTGACTCAGATATAAAATCCAAGGGACAAAGCCCAGCAAGAGCCAGCACTGCTACAAGAGGACACCCAAGGACATAATTTCATCTCCTCTTGGGTATCTTCTCCCCTGAGAAGTAAGAGCTAGAGTTGCATGTCCCTCAAAGGGGAACAATCTGGATTAATTAGCTCCATACTGAAAAAAACCCCCACCCCAAATTCATCTTTTTCATTGATCTGCTTTTTACACCTCTCCATGAAGATCCCCATCAGCAAATGAAGCCCCTGTTTCATGTTTCTGAAGCTGGTGTTTCTCTGCAAGTGCAAACAGGACCTCAAATGCCCAAATTCTTTCTCATGTCACCGTGAGAAGGGGGATTATCTGCAGGACTTCAGAGGCAAAGAGCAAGCAATGATCTAACCAACCCAACTCACATCACAGACTGGTTTGGGTTGGCAGGGACCTTCAAGATCATCTAGATCCAACCCCCTGCATGGGCAGGGACACCTCCCAGCAGCCCAGGCTGCTCCAAGCCCCATCCAACCTGCCCTTCAACACTGCCAGGGATGGGGCAGCCACAGCTTCCCTGGGCAACCTGGGCCAGGCTCTCACCACCCTCACAGCCAAGAATTTCCTCCTCATGTCCAACCTCAATCTCTCCTCTTCCAGTTTTAATCCATCCCCCTTGTCCTCTCAGCCTGGAGAGGAGAAGGCTCAAGGGGAGACCTCATTACCATGCTCCAGTACTTAAAGGGTGGATCCCAAGAAGATGGAGACTCCCTTTTTACAAGGAGTCCCAGGGAAAAGACAAGGGGTGATGGGCACAAGTTGCTCCTGGGGAGATTCCAGTGGGACACAAGAGGTCAATGTTTCACCTCAAGAACAGTCAGACATTAGAATAGTCTCCCAAGGGAAGTGGTGGATTTCTCCACATTGGACAGTTTGAAGACTCAGCTCAACAGATGCTGGGCCACCTCATATCAACTAGAGTATTACCTAGAAAGGCTGGACCAGATGATCCTTGAGGTCCCTTCCAACCTGGCATTCTAGGATTCCATGATCCTCTCCCTCCCTGCCCTTCTCCCAAGTCCCTCCCCAGCTTTCCTGGAGCCCCTTCAGGCACTGGAAGGTGCTCCAAGGTCTCCCTGGAGCCTTTTCTTCTCCAGCAGTAGGTAACCAGCTGGTTGATTCTCCCCCAGCTGTGCCTCAGCTCATTCCTGTCCCCAGGAGGGGTGGAGATGCTCCCTACCTGGGCTGCTGCCTGCCTTCTGCTGGGGCTGGGAGGGCAGGAGCCTCCGCACGCTCCTCACGCAGACCCTCTTGTAGTCCACCTCCAGGATGTGGCCACTCCTGCTGCAGACAAAGCTGGAAAGGAGACAGAGCCCCAAGGATCAGAGGAACCAGGTGGTTTAGTCAGACCCACCTTGGTTTCGCTGTTGGAAGTCTCTGCATAAAGGGAAGCAAATGGGTTGGGTTGGAAGGGACCTCAAAGATCATGTAGATCCAACCCCCCGCGTGGGCAGGGACACCTCCCACCAGCCCAGGTTGTTGACAGTGACTCAAGAGGTGAAGGTGTCCAAGGGCACCTTTCCATGTGCTACCCTACGAATCTACAACCCAGCCAGGGCTTTCTGCTCAATGTCCACTGGAGCCCAGAGACCACCCATAACCTGGGCTGCAGCAAGAAGAGTGTGGGGCCAGGGAGGGGATTGTCCCCATGTGCTCTGGGGAGACCCTCCTGCAGGGCTGGAGCTTCCAACATAAGGACATGGAGCTCCTGGAGAGTCCAGAGGAGGCCACAGAGATGCTCAGAGGCTGGAGCAGCTCTGCTCTGGAGCCAGGCTGGGAGAGTTGGGGTGTTCAGCCTGGAGAAGAGAAGGCTCCAGGGAGACCTTAGAGCAGCTTCCAGTGCCTGAAGGGGCTCCAGGAAAGCTGGGGAGGGACTTGGGACAAGGGCAGGGAGGGAGAGGACAAGCTGCCTGCCAACAGCCACCAACCCACCAAGCCTCAGGTTGGGGAGAGATTCAGCAAACAGGGCCAAATCTCCGTAGGGCAGGAGGAAAGAACCGTTCCTCGGGCTGTCCCACCAGCAGCCCACCTGCTTCTGGGCAGCAAAGCTCCCTCAGGAGGGGAGAGGTCCTCCCAGCTTCCAGGAACCACCTGGATTCTGCAGGCAAACCCCAGCAGAAGGACGTGCTCCCGTCAGAGGGAGAGGAGGGGGAAGTTCTGGGGGGGGAGGTGGGTGGTGGGTCCTCACAGCGTGCGGTCCTCGGGCTCCCGCTGGGCCGTGTGTCCCTCCTCGAAGGCCAGGTCGGTGAGATCCAGGGAATGATAGTGCCCCAGAGGGACGGGGCAGGAGCGCAGGGCCCCGCTGCGCACCCGCCACAGCCGCACGCTGTCCCGGCCACACGACACCATCCTGGGCAGGGAGAGGCCAGTCAGGAGCAGGGCAGGGACAGCCAGGACTGGGATTGTCCCCCTGTGAGGGGCTGAGGGGTGAGTCCTCCACTGGTGAGGACACATCTGGAATCCTGGGGGCAGGTCTGGGCCCCTCAGGACAAGAAGGACAAGGAGGGGCTGGAGTTTCTCCAGAGAAGGGCAAGGGAGCTGGGGAAGGGGCTGGAGCACAAGGCTGAGCAGGAGCAGCTGAGGGAGCTGGGGGTGTCCAGCCTGGAGACCAGGAGGTGAGGGGAGACCTGCTGGCTCTGCAGCTGCCTGAGAGGAGGTTGGAGCCAGGGGGGTTGGTCTCTGCTCCCCAGGAACAAGGGATGGGACAAGAGGAAATGGCCTCAAGTTGCACCAGGGGAGGTTGAGGTTGGATTTTGGGAGGAACTTCTTCCCTGAAGGGTCATGAACCCCTGGCCCAGGCTGCCCAGGGAGGGGGTTCAATCCCCATCCCTGGAGATGTTTGGGATGCACAGATGTGGTGCTGAGGGACATGGGTCAGCACTGGGCTGGACAGAGCTGGGTCGATGGTTGGACTTGATGATCTTACGGGTCTTTTCCAACCAGAATAATCCTGTGGTTCTGATTCCAAGCCCCTGGTGACAGGTCAGTGCCCCAAGGGCCACCAGCCCAAGGACAGGAATGGCCACGGGACACCTGCAGCACCACGACCCCCCCCACAGCCAGGCCAGACCCTGATGCTTTTGCTGTATTTTCTTTCCACGTTACCTGGTATCATCAAAAAAAGCAATTTTCAAGGCCTGGATGTCCACATCAGTGTGTGCTTTGGCCAGCACAACCACCTCCCCACCACGGGTCACCTGAGCAACATTCCACACCACCACCACCTGAAGGGAGAAAATGGGATGGCAAAGCTGCTCAGCCATGGAAACCTTGGCAGGACAAGAGCTTTTCATCCCAGCAGCTGCACTGGGAACCTGCTCCAGTGCTGGTACAAGGTCTTGGGGACAGAGCTGAAGAAGTGGGAACAAAACCCTCTCAGAAAGAGGGTTTAGGACAGTCCAAGAGCTTTGCAAAGCTGCCTGGGAATATTCTTGTCTGGCATCCAGAATTACAGGCTGAAAATCCCAGGGCTGCCTGGCAACAGGGCTCAGACTTGGGAAGGAAATGCAGAGAGGAGTGGGGCTTCATGTTTGCTGAGACCCATCAGCCGAGCCAGAGGGCAAGAGCTGGAGGTGAAGGTTTGTGTCCTCCTGGTGCCCACCCCGAGGAACAAGAGGCTGAAGCTCAAAGGCAAGGGGAGGGAGGCTCAAGAAATGCAGGTGACCTGACACCTTGTGCTTCAGAACGGTGTTAATAACAGAGCCCAGGCTGAGGCACCACCCTGGGAGAGGAGCTCCTGGGCAGCATCCACCTTCTCCCTCACCCTGCTTGCCCCCAAACTGATCCCCCCACCTGGACCATCAACCCGAATCCAGAGGGATTGGTTGGGTTGTTCCCTGCAGGCCCAGCTCTTTGCTGGTGGTTGTCAGGAAGGGGGGAGTGTCTGACAACAGTGCCACTGCTAAAGCAAAAAAAAACCCAAAAACCCACAACAACCCAACCCAACCCCCCAAAAAAACCACCCCAATCCCATGGAACAGGTTTCTTTTTGATGCTCCACATGGGATCTGGGTCATCCCTGAACTACAGGAGTGGGTGGCAGCTCCAGGGCCCAGCACCTCCTCAGCAACCAGGGATGCTCCGAGCTGAGAAATTCAACCTCTTATCTTGCCCTAAATGCTATAAAAAAAAAATCATGAAATGAGAAGGTTTTCAGGCTCCAGCTGGTGCTGAAGCTCCTGTTTCAATTCCCATTCCTCCAGCAGGTGCTTGCAAACCTTCCCAGCTCAAAATATCCCAGAAGCACGTGTCACCCTCAGCCTGGTGGGACAAGATGGATGCGGGGGTGGGTGGGAAGTTCTCAGCCTGGGGTGAGCCCTGCAGGGAGAATCACCCAGCACCCCAGCAGGGACCAGCCCAGGGACTTTCTGTCCCAGATTTCTGCTCCAAATATCAAGCCCAGCAGGTCTCTCAGGCTGGTGCCAACAGGAGTGGTTTGATGGCAGCCAAGGATGGAGAAGAAGGGCAGAAGGGAAGTGTTTTCTAAGCAGGTAATGGAAGGGTATCCCCTTCTCCCCACAGTGAAGGACATATTGGGGGTGTTCAGCCTGGGGAGACCTCAGAGCACCTTCCAGTGCCTGAAGGGGCTCCAGGAAAGCTGGGGAGGGAGCTACAGTTTGAAGCTGAAGCTCTGCAGTTTGCACAGGAAGGACATGGAGCTGTTGGAAAGGGTTCAGAGGAGGCCACAGAGATGATCCAAGGGCTGGAGCAGCTCTGCTCTGGAGCCAGGCTGGGAGAGTTGGGGTGTTCAGCCTGGAGAAGAGAAGGCTCCAGGGAGACCTTAGAGCACCTTCCAGGGCCTGAAGGGGCTCCAGGAAAGCTGGGGAGGGGCTTGGGACAAGGGCAGGGATGGATGGGATGAGGGGGATGGATTAAAACTGGAAGAGAGAGACTGAGGTTGGACATGAGGAGGAAATTCTTGGCTGTGAGGGTGGTGAGAGCCTGGCCCAGGTTGCCCAGGGAAGCTGTGGCTGCCCCATCCCTGGCAGTGTTGAAGGGCAGGTTGGATGGGGCTTGGAGCAGCCTGGGCTGGTGGGAGGTGTCCCTGCCCGTGCAGGGGGGTGGATCTAGATGATCCATAAAGTCCCTCCAACCCAAACCACTCCATGATTCTATGGTTAATTCTATGTCGAAGAAAGCCCAGAGCAGAGGTTTCTCTACAAAATAACTGCCATCTGGAGAAGAAACAACCTCAGGTTCCTTGTCCTCAGGGCAGGGACAACCCCAAAGCCCAGGTGCCAGTTCTCACCGTTTTGCCGTGCCCGTCCTTCCCCACCCCACACAGGATGGATCCACTGTAGGAAAAGCTGCAAGAAAAGGCCTCCAGGTGAAAAGCAGCCCCTTCCACCCCAAGTGCACCTCAGAGGGGAAGGAGGAGGGCATGGGAGACAGCAGGGATGGGCTCAGGAGGGAGCTGGACCATATTGGTGATAGAACACGGGCAGCTGTAGGAGAGCAGCTCTGGGGAGAAGGGTCTTGGGGTTCTGGTGGACAACAGGCTGACCACGAGCCAGCAGTGTGTCCTTGTGGCCAAGAGGGCCACCCTGGGGGCATGAAGAGGGTGGCCAGAAGGTCAAGGGAGGTTCTCCTGCCCCCCTGCTCTGCCCTGGTGAGGCCCCATCTAGAGAACTGTGTGTGGTTCTGGGCTCCCCAGTTCAGGAAGGACAAGGAGCTACTGGAGAGAGTCCAGCCCAGGGCCACAGAGATGCTGAGGGGCTGGAGCATCTGCCTGGGAGGAAAGGCTGGGAGAGCTGGGGCTGCTCAGCTGGAGAGGAGGAGGCTGAGGGGGGATCTCCTCAGTGCTGGGCAGTATCTACAGGGGGTGGCAGGAGGGGGGACCAGACTCTTCCCAGGGTGTCCAGTGACAGGACAAGTGGCAATGGGCACAGGCTGGAGCCCAGGAGGGTCAAGCTGAACATGAGGAACAACTTCTTTCCTGTGAGGGTGGCAGAGCCCTGGGACAGGCTGCCCAGAGAGGCTGTGGAGGCTCCTTCTCTGGAGACATTCCAAACCCAGCTGGAGTGTTCCTGTGGGATCTGCTGCAGGTGACCCTGCTCTGGCAGGGGGTTGGACTGGGTGATCTCCAGAGGTCCCTTCCAGCCCCAGCTCTCAGTGGGAGCTGCAGCTCACCCCAGGTTTCTCACACACGTGCTGCAGGACGTGACCCACCTGAGCCCATCCCCGTGCCCAGGGAGACCCACCTGAGGGACAGGAGGGAGCAGACGTGGGTCCTAAACACCGAGAGGCAGGTGCCTGTGGGGAAGTCCCAGAGCCTCCCCACGCTGAGGGGCCCAGCCTGGGCAGAGGCCAGCAGGGTGCTGCTGCCGTTGAAGGCCAGTGCTGACACCTGCAGGAACCACCAGACATCAGACACTGGGAGGAACTTCTTCCCTGAAGAGTCATGAACCCCTGGCCCAGGCTGCCCAGGGAGGGGGTTCAATCCCCATCCCTGGAGATGTTTGGGATGCACAGATGTGGTGCTGAGGGACATGGGTCAGCACTGGGCCGGGTGGAGCTGGGTTGATGGTTGGACTCGATGATCTTACAGGTCTTTTCCAACCAGAACCATTCAGTGATTCCCAGAGCTGGGCCCAGGGGTGGGGCTGGGGAAGAAGGAGAACCTTGCCCCACGGCTGTGTGAGGAGTCACTCTCACCTTCTCCGTGTGTCCCATGAAGAACCTCTGCTCCCCAGTCTGGATCTGCAGGGTCACTATCACAGCATGGCAGGGGTAGACCACAGTGTCATTGTCCTGAGTCCACAGGGCCTGTGGGACCCAGAGAGGAATGAGAGGCCTGCAGGTTCTCCAGGGCTGCCCAGACCCAAGGCTGGACCTGCAGGGGTTTCCTCAAGAGACCTGCTACACACGTGCAGGTGAGAGGAAGCTCTTCCATACAAACACTCCTCCAACTCCCAAAGGAAAGCCAAGAGTCCAGCCAACACCCTCCTTCATGCAGTGATGGGCAGCACCAGGCATCTCCACCACATGAAGGAGCAACCTGCTCTACTGGGAGGTTGGATCTAGATGATCTTTGAGGTCCCTTCCAACCCAAAATCAAGTTGTTGGTAGAACCTTGGACCTGCTGAACCAAAAGGACTCTTTCTTTCCCCTAACACTGAGGTCCTGCAGGGCACAATGTCCCAGGGAGACCATCCAGAACATCCCTTCCTTTCCAGACTCTGACAAAGTGGCTCTAACCTTAACATGTTAAAATGCAGAAGCCATGAGATCTAAGAGGACCCCAAGACTTCTGACCCACCATCACAGCAGCAGAAGGCAAAGATCAGCTCATGCCCATCTGCTCTGGGGCCATTTCCCCATGAGGAACTGCAGGTGGGGGGGCACTCAGCTGCCTCTCACACCTCCCAAAAAAATCACTCTGTCATCACAGATGAACTCCTGAAACCCTCTGAGATACTGACCCATTTGGTGCTGGAGCCTCCAAAGCCAATAATCATCTTCAGCTTCAGGATGGGATCTGGCAAGAGCCCCTGGGAAAAGAAAACCACCAACAAATGGGAACGTTGCACCTAGAGCTGGACTGAGCTCCTCCATCCAGAATTGTCCTGGTTGGAAAAGACCTTTAAGATCATCAAGTCCAACCCTGGCCCTCTGTCCCCTTTCTCTCTAGAGCAGGTTTGGATTCCTCCTGTTAGAGGGGATGGCTTTAAAGTATTGATCTTGGGAGAAGTTGAATCTGGAAGGAAGGAGGAGCTGGGATTTCCCAGTGTTAATGAGCTCCCCCCACCAGGCTGGGGGTTATGGTGATGACCAGAGAGGTGGCAACTCTGCTGTCCTCTTACAGGATGGCACATCTGCTCCAGGGTCACTCCTGGACACACTGAAAAATCTGTAAACATGAATTCTTGGCTTAAGGTGACAGCATTGGAGCACTGGGACCCTCCTGCAAGGAGGGTGGTACTGGTGGGAAGGGGAAAGGCAGGAAAACTGGGTGTGGTTCTGGGGTTCCCAACACAAGGATATGGAGCTTCTACAGTGAGTCCAGAGGAGGCCACGGAGATGATGGGAGGGCTGGAGCAGCTCTGCTCTGGAGCCAGGCTGGGAGAGTTGGGGGGTTCAGCCTGGAGAAGGCTCCAGGGAGACCTTAGAGCACCTTCCAGTGCCTGAAGGGGCTCCAGGAAAGCTGGGGAGGGACTTGGGACAAGGGCAGGGAGGGAGAGGACAAGGGGGAATGGATTAAAACTGGCAGAGGGAGATTGAGGTTGGACATGAGGAGGAAATTCTTGGCTGTGAGGGTGGTGAGAGCCTGGCCCAGGTTGCCCAGGGAAGCTGTGGCTGCCCCATCCCTGGCAGTGTTGAAGGGCAGGTTGGATGGGGCTTGGAGCAGCCTGGGCTGGTGGGAGGTGTCCCTGCCCGTGCAGGGGGTGGAACTGGATGATCTTGAAGGTCCCTCCAACCCAAACCACTCTGGGATCCAATCAAAGACTAATGCTAGCAGAAGGACTCCACAGGATTCACTGCAGCCCCAGCCTGAAGCTTGTGTTCCTCCTCCTCCAGGCTCCCAAGCACCAGCTGTAGGTGTCCCAAAGCCCCCCTGGGGGCTCCTCAGCCCTTCACCCACCTCCTCTGAGTCCCTCTGGTGGGCTCGGACGCTCGGTCGGCTCCTCCGCTGGGCGTACACGTGGATGCCACCAGCACCCCCAGCCCGTGGCTGCCCCATGGCCCCTGCACTCTGAGCTCTCTGGTTCTCCTCTGGCTCCTGGTCCCCAGCAGACAGGGCTCTGGGTGACCCTGGGGCTGTCAGCTGAAGCTCTGGGATCCTTTTTGGAAGGCCAGGGCGCCGACGTGGCTTCTGCAGAAGAGCAAAGCCCCCGAGGTCAGCCCTCCCACCCACCAGAAGGCAGGGTCAGGGGGACACTGGTGTCCCTCCCGAGCTCTCCTCACCATGATACAAACCCCAAGGGAGCAACGTGGGGGCAGAGCACCCCGTGAGGACCTACCCAGGCCAGGGGTGCTAACCAGCCACCCTCCCAGCGTTGTCCATGCAAACCAGGAAACATCCAGCCCTGCTCCTGCCTCTGGAAATGCTGCCTAGAGGTTCCTGGCTGGTCAAATGGGACCAGCACAGTGGTCATGATCCTTCTCCCTCTCCACAGCCCGAGGATGGCTGCCCCCCCAGGCCCTCTCCAAAAGCCCAGCACCCCTCTGAGCACCAGCTGAGAGCACCAGACCCATGGGCAGGGAAGGCAGCAGTGAGGACATGTGCCCACAGCCCAGACCCCAGAGACATCTCCTCAGGTCTGCATCTTCCAGTCCTCATTTCCCAGCCACCATCTGAAGTCACAACTTGTTTGCTGCCTCAGCTGAGATGGGGAGAATAGATGTCTGGAGACATGAGGAACCTGGAATTCCTCTTGTCCCTGCTCCATGTCAGGCCAGCCTGGACCACCCTGTCCTGAACGTGGGGCTGTGGTCACAGCCCATGGCCAGCTCAGGGCTCTGAAATGTCCAGATCAACTTCTACATCCCTAAACGAAGGAATCCCAAGACAAGAGGTGGGGAAAAACTCCATAGGGAGCAGAAGGGAAGATGTTCCAGGCTCCTCCATGGAGCACTTACAGCTTTGGGACTGGTTATCTGGTGGATGAGGGACAGTCGGTCACGGACTGCTTTGGTGAGCTGGGGCAGCTGGTGAACAGGTTCCTCCAGGACTTGGCCACCTGGGAGACACAAGGAGAGTGTTGGGATCTTTTGGAAAGCCAAGGGATCCCGTAGGGGCCTGGGCTGTTCTCCCTAGAGTTCCCACCTGGACAGCTCTTCTGGATGGAGTTGTATGGCAGCTTGGAGCCCTCGGATGGGAACCTGAGGAAAACCAGAGGAAGGTGCCACGTCACTGGGATGCTGCTCCAGCACCCAGGAATCTGCCAGGATAACCCACTCCCTGCCACAAAGGCCTCCTCACTGGCTCCTGTAAGACTCCTCCATTTCTCCTCTCTTCTCCCAAATCTATGGATACTAAAGCCCCTCCCAGGCCTGATCAACACCACCACTTTCCAGGGATTAGAGCAGGACTGATGGGCCAAGGTCCATTGCACGAGGTTCAACCAGGCTCAGTGGTGGGTCCTGCACTTGGGGCACAACAGCTCCAGGCTTGGGGCTGGGAAGTGCTTGTGGAGAACCTGGGGACCTTGGTTGACACACCTGAATGTGAGCCAGTGTGTGTGCCCAGGTGGCCAAGGAGGCCACCAGCATCCTGGCTGGTGTCAGCACTGGGGTGGCCAGCAGGAGCAGGGCAGGGATTGTCCCCCTGTGCTGGGCACTGGGGAGGCTGCACCTCAAATCCTGGGGTCAGTTCTGGGCCCCTCAGGACAAGAAGGACAAGGAGGGGCTGGAGTTTCTCCAGAGAAGGGCAAGGGAGCTGGGGAAGGGGCTGGAGCACAAGGCTGAGCAGGAGCAGCTGAGGGAGCTGGGGGTGTCCAGCCTGGAGACCAGGAGGTGAGGGGAGACCTGCTGGCTCTGCAGCTCCTGAGAGGAGGTTGGAGCCAGGGGGGTTGGTCTCTGCTCCCCAGGAACAAGTGATGGGACCAGAGGAAATGGCCTCAAGTTCCACCAGGGGAGGTTGAGATGGGATCTTGGGAGAAACTTCTTCCCTGAAGCATTGGTGGAGTCACCACCCCTGGAGGTGTTAAAAAAAACATGTAGAGGTGACAGGCTGGGACATGGCTGAGTGGGCAGGGTGGTGCTGGCTTAATGGTTGGACTTAATGATCTTTTCCAACCTTAATGATTCCATGATTCCAGCTGGGTGCTGCTCACTTCAGGCACTGTCCCTGAGGAGCTGCAGCTCATGAGCAGCAGAGTCCCTCAGCCACAGTGGGAGGTCCCACCTGCCCCCAACCAGGTGTTCCTACCTGATGTAGTCATAGAGGTCGTGCCACTTCTGTCCCTTAGGCACAGGGAAAGCCATTTCTCTTGGCATGGGAGTGAGCCCATGGCAGGCCAGGTCACCCTGCCTGGCCTCTGAGGAGGTCACACCTGCTGGCACAGAGACAGAGAGCATGAGTTCTCCAAGGCCTGTGGAGCCAGCTGGAATCATGGGGTTCCTGCAGGCCCAAACCACTACCCTCTTGGAGAACACCTGAACAACAAGATGACAACCCCCAGGTCTGTGACAAACACACCTTGGCACAGGAACATTCCTGAAAGTCTCAACCTCCACAAAAGATCCCAGAGCACCAGCTCCTGGTGTCAAGTTAGAAATCCCCCAGGGCCAAGATTCACTTAGTTCTCTAGTCAGTGATCCTGAAGTTCCACGTGGTTTCTAGCAAGGGTTTGTTCCTGCTTCATTCCTTCAGCTTTTTCCCCAAGCAGAAATACAGGCTGGGTTGGAGAGTGGATTGAGAACAGCCCTGAGGAGAAGGACCTGGGGGTGCTGGTGGATGAGAAACTCAACATGAGCTGGAGCCCAGAAACCAACCCTGTCCTGGGCTGTGTCACCAGCAGCGTGGGCAGCAGGGCCAGGGAGGGGATTGTCCCCTCTGCTCTGCTCTGGGGAGACCCCCCTGCAGGGCTGGGGCCAGTTCTGGGGTCCCCAGCACAAGGACATGGAGCTGCTGGAGAGAGTCCAGAGGAGGCCACGGAGATGATGGAGGGCTGGAGCAGCTCTGCTCTGGAGCCAGGCTGGGAGAGTTGGGGTGTTCAGCCTGGAGAAGAGAAGGCTCCAGGGAGACCTTAGAGCACCTTCCAGTGCCTGAAGGGGCTCCAGGAAAGCTGGGGAGGGGCTTGGGACAAGGGCAGGGAGGGAGAGGACAAGGGGGAAGGGATGAAAACTGGCAGAGGGGAGATTGAGGTTGGACATGAGGAGGAAATTCTTGGCTGTGAGGGTGGTGAGAGCCTGGCCCAGGTTGCCCAGGGAAGCTGTGGCTGCCCCATCCCTGGCAGTGTTGAAGGGCAGGTTGGATGGGGCTTGGAGCAGCCTGGGCTGGTGGGAGGTGTCCCTGCCCATGCAGGGGGGTTGGAGCTAGATGATCTTTCAGGTCCCTCCCAACCCAAACCATTCCATGACTCTATGATTCACACATTTCTAACTTCATAAAAGCCTCTGAGATACAACAAGCTCCAGGAACCCAGAAGCAGCATCAATATCTCCCTCCTCACTCAGGTTTTTCAGTGAGCCACTTGACTGGGGCAGATTTCCAGACAAAAAGCAGCAGAACCAAAGGTTGTGACCAAGGTGTCTCAGCCACACTGAGCAGGTAGATAAAAGAAATGTAGGTTGGAAGATATTTTTTTAAACATAAAAAAAGCCAAAGGTTCTTCTGGAAGAATAAAGGCCCTGGACAAGTGCTCCTTGGAAAGGCCTTTAATTTCCACCCCCCTGAAAAGTAATTCTCAGCTTGGTAAGATATTTAATTTTGCTCTTATCGTTCACTTTTAAAGCTGGAAAATGAGAGGATGTTTTCCTCCAGATGTTGGGAGGTTGTGGTGACCAGAACACGTGGAATCTTGGTGTCACCCCAAGTATTTGACCCTCTCTGCTTCTTATTGTGCTACTGCAGGAACAGCAGGCAAAGCTCTCCCAGGACCAAAACGAGAGCAGGTTTAAACCCCCTCTGGTTCCATCCAGACTGGGTTGAGATGTCCCAGGAGGAACCAGGAGACACCCCGAGGTTTCAGCTCCTCACCTGGGTGGAAGAGCAGGTCACTGGTGAAGAGGTTCTTCACCAGGAGGCTGGAGCAGAGCTTGACACCCTTCAGGTGGCTGTAGCGGCGGCTGAGGTAGAGGGAGAGGATGGAGGGGAGGTCGAGCACCAGGCAGGTCCAGCGAGTGTCCACAGGGGGTGATCCCACCAGACCTGTGGAGGAGAGAGGCTGGTGGCACATGGGAAGGTGGGAAAAGAGGCTTGGAGCTCATGGAATAGGAGACAAAAGATGAATGGAGTTAAGTACTTCCCAGGCAGGACTGTCCCCAGGGTGGACTTGGCTGGGCTGAGGGGGGAAAATCCTGGGATGGGTTGGAAGGGACCTGAAAGGTCATCTAGATCCAACCCCCTGCATGGGCAGGGACACCTCCCACCAGCCCAGGCTGCTCCAAGCCCCATCCAACCTGCCCTTCAACACTGCCAGGGATGGGCAGCACAGCGTTCCCCAGGGCAACCTGGCCAGGGTCTCACCACCCACACCTGACCTAAGTTCTCCTGAATGTCTAAAAAAGGGAGGGGAGGAGGGACAAGCAGCCCCACATGGAGTCACCCCCAGCCTGACACTGCACCCCACTGCTCAGGAGAAGGGGGATGGAGAACATCCCTCCCAGGACCTACAGCTGCTGAGGGACTCCTGCTCAGGCCCACCACTCTCCACCCTCCTTGAAAAGCATCATGTCAACTTCTGAACTCCTTTTCTCTCCTAACGACATGTTCTGGGGGGGGGGCTGTGTCAGCCCAGCCCCAGCAGCACCAGGGGGGCTCCTCACCACGCCTGGATGTCCCAGGAGCACGGGGACATCCCAAGGCCTCAGGTTCTCCACAGAGGAAGGGGAACTGCAGCCAGGTGGCCGTGGACTTGAACTCCTTAAAGAGGCTGGAGAAGGAGATGCGAACCACCTGCTTGTCCTGGGAAGACAGAGACACACACACACAGAGCTTTAGTCACCCTGGTGGCTTCAGCAGGGAAATCACACTATCATGGACTGGTTTGGGTTGGGAGGGACCTTCAAGATCATCTAGTTCCAACCCCCTGCATGGGTAGGGACACCTCCCACCAGCCCAGGCTGCTCCAAGCCCCATCCAACCTGCCCTTCAACACTGCCAGGGATGGGGCAGCCACAGCTTCCCTGGGCAACCTGGGCCAGGCTCTCACCACCCTCACAGCCAAGAATATCTAAAGAAGTGCTGCTGAGAAGCTGTGTGGACGTGTCCTCTGTCCCCAACAGAGTTGCCATGAGGATGGAAACCATCCCCAGCCTGAGGTAAGGGGAGATTGAGGTTGGACATTAAGAAGAAATTCTTTAGTGTGAGGGTCTCTGGGGAGACCTTAGAGCACCTTCCAGTGCCTGAAGGGGCTCCAGGAAAGCTGGGGAGGGGCTTGGGACAAGGGCAGGGAGGGAGAGGACAAGGGGGGATGGATGAAAACTGGCAGAGGGATAGATTGAGGTTGACACTGAGGAGGAAATTCATGGCTGTGAGGGGTGAGACCCTGGCGCAGTTGCCCCAGGGTAGCTGTGGCTGCCCCCATCCCTGGCAGTGTTGAAGGGCAGGTTGGATGGGGCTTGGAGCAACCTGGGCTGGTGGGAGGTGTCCCTGCCCATGCAGGGGGGTGAAGGAACAAGATGATTTTTCAGTTCCCTCCCAACCCAACCCATTCCATGAAGTCCTGCACCACCCCCTCAAAAGGCCACCACCCCCCCCCTTTGCTCCTTCAACACCCCCACGACACTAACGACCCCCACCCCAGGTATCACCTACCTCGGTGACAACATCCAGGTGGACCAGGAAGTGCTTGCAGGACACGGGCCTGAAGAGCAGGTAGAGGAACTGGCCGTGCAGGCGCAGGGAGCGGGTGCCGGGCCGGGGCAGCTGCAGGGAGCTGCTGCCGGGCACCGGGCCCCGCAGCCGGTACACCGGCCCCTTCAGCCTCGGGTCCTTGGGGGAGCCACGGAAAGGGGGGGGGGGGTCAGAGCTGCCTCCCCACCGACCACCCCAACCCCAACCCCGGGGCCGGTGCCCCCCCCCACCCCCCCCGCCGTGTCCCCGTTACCGTCAGGGCGACCACGTCCCCCTCCCGGGCCGAGCGCTTCCAGTCCTGCACTCGGAAGTGCTTGAAGATGTTCAGGTACGGGCGCTGCCAGGCTGCGGGCACCGGGACCCCCCGTTAGCCCCTCCACCGCACCCGGGAACACCCCATTACCCCTCCCAACCGGAGACCAATCCCCGTTAACCACCCCTCTATCGGGACGGGAACCCCCACCACCGTTTACACCCTCCACCATGACCAGACCCCCCCCGTTACTCCCTCCACCGGGACCAGACCCCCCGTTAGCCCCTCCACCGGGACCCCGTTACTCCCTCCACCGGGACCGGACCCCCCCGTTAGCCCCTCCACCGGGACCCCGTTACTCCCTCCTCCGGGACGGGACCCCCCGTTAGCCCCTCCACCAGGACCAGATCCCCCCGTTAGCCCCTCCACCGGGACCGGACTCCCCGTTAACCACTCTATCGGGACTGGGACCCCCGTTACTCCCTCCACCATGACCAGACCCCCCCGTTACTCCCTCCACCGGGACCAGATCCCCCTGTTAGCCCCTCCACCGGGACTGGGACCCCCGTTACTCCCTCCACCGGCACCGGGACCCCCCGTTAACCCCTCTACCGGGACCAGAGCCCCCCGTTACTCCCTCCACCGGGACCGGACCCCGTTAGCCCCTCCACCGGCACCGGACCCCCCCGTTAGCTCCTCCACCGGGACCAGACCCCCCCGTTAACCCCTCTATCGGGACTGGGACCCCCGTTACTCCCTCCACCGGGATCGGACCCCCCGTTAGCCCCTCCACTAGGACCAGACCCCCCCGTCACTCCCTCCACCGGCACCGGGACCCCCCGTTAACCCCACCACCGGGACCAGATCCCCCCCGTTACTCCCTCCACCGGAGCCCCCGCTGATGTCGCCGTGTCCCGGGGTCCCTCTCCCTGCTGGCACCCCCCGAGCCCCCCGGTCTCACCCTCTCTTCCCGCTGATACCCCCGGTGCTCCCGTTCCCCCCGCGCTCCAGGCCCTCCGGCCCCGCTGCTGCCCCCGGGGACCCCCACCCCCCGAGCGGGGTGTCACGGGTGTCACCGCTGCCCCCGGTCCCCCCTGACCCCCCCCCGGGACCCCCCCGGTTCCCCCCCCCCCCGCTACCTGCCGCCATGGCGCGCGCCCCTCAACCGTCCCGCGCGGCCGCCCCGCCCCGCCCACCGGGGGGCGGGGACATCGTCACGTGACCCCCGCATCGCCCCGCCCCCCTTCAGCAACCCCGCCCCCCTCCCCACGCGGGGGGTCCCGGCGCGATCGCGATAGAGGCGATAACAGCCTTAGGGGGGGGGGGGGAGGAGGGGATTTATGTAGAAACGGGGTCGGGGGCGCTCCCGGGGGCAGAGGGGGCCGGGACAGCCCCCCGAGGGGTCAGAGGGGGCCGGGACAGACCCCCCAGGGGGGTCAGAGGCGTCCGGGAGGGGGCTCAGAGGGTTGGGGACAGCCCCCCCAGGGCTCAGAGGGGTCCGGGACAGCCCCCCGAGGGGTTCGGGTCAGCCCCCCAGGGGTCAGAGTGGTCCGGGAGGGGGCTCAGAGGGGTCCGGGACAGCCCCCCCAGGGATCAGGGGGTTGGGGACAGCCCCCCAGGGGTCAGAGGGGTCCGGGAGGGGGCTCAGAGGGTTGGGGACAAACCCCCCCGGGGCTCAGAGGGTTGGGGACAGCCCCCCGGGGCTCAGAGGGGTTCGGGACAGCAGACCCCAGGGGTCAGAGGGGTCCGGGAGGGGGCTCAGAGGGTTGGGTACAGACCCCCCGGGGCTCAGAGGGGTCCGGGACAGCCCCCCGAGGGGTCCGGGACAGCCCCCCCGGGCTCAGAGGGCCGGGTTCCCGAAGCCCAGGCGCTGGTGGACAGCGCGGATCTCCCGCAGCAGCGCCTCGTCCTTCAGGCCCAGCTGCGGGAAAGGGGAGGAGGGGGGTGAGGGAAGGCCGGGGGTCCTCACACCCCCCCACACCCACACCCCTCCCCGGCTGCGAGTCCCCGAAACCACCCGGGCTAGCGGGAGCCAAAGGGCCAGTTCCCGGCTCTGCCCGTGCTCGGGGCACAGCGGGAGGGGACCAGGGGACCAGGGGACCAGGGGACCAGGGGACCAGGGGACAAGGCTCAGGCCCGGCAGCTTTTCCCGTCCCCCCCCCCCTTTCTGGGTCCCAGCTTGTGGGTCACATCAGCAAACGAGATGCACAGGGTGAAAAGGCAAGGACCCTGGGGTGGGAAGGCTCGGGGCCAGCTCCTTTCCTCTTCCCCCTTCTCCTTCTCCTCCTCCCTTCTCCCTACCCTCTCCCTCTTCCCCCTTCTCCCCCTTCTCCCCCCCCCTTCTCCCCTCCCCACCCTCTCCCCCTTCTCCCCCCCCTTCTCGGCCCCCCCCCCCTTCCCTCCCATCTCCCCCTTCCCCTTCTCCCACCCTCTCGTTCTCCTCATCACCCTCTCCCCCCTTCCCCCTCTTCTCCCCCACCCTCTGCCCCCCCTCCCCCCCCCTTCTCCCCCCCCTTCCTCCTTTCCCCCCCTTCTCCTCCCCCTCCCCCTTCTCCCCCCCTCTCCCCCTTCTCCCCCCCCTTCTGCCCCCCCACCCTCTCCCCCTTCTCCCCCTTCTCCCCTTCCCCTTCTCCCCTTCCCCTTCTCCCCACCCTCTCCCTCTTTCCCCTCTCCCCCTCCTCCTCTCCCCCCTCTCCCCACCCCCCCAGACACAAACCTTCACCGTGTACTTGTAGCACTGCTCTGCCTCCCTCTCCCGTCCTGCCTGCAGAAGGGACCCAGCAGCCCTGAGGACCCCACCCCAGGCTCACAGGAACCCCCCTGTGAGGAAGCCCAGGGGAACACACCCCAGGCAAGGACAGGCAGCCAGGGGGGGGGGCTGCTTTGGCCATCCCAGCACAGTCCCCAGGCTCTTTTTACCCCTGAGGTCCATGGCATGTTCTTCAGGCTGGTGAGGGGATGAGAACAGGACCCCCCAGGTCCGTGGGGGTGGGGGGAGGTGGGTGGGCACTCACCTGCAGGCAGACGAGGGCGAGGTAGCCCCACACCTCAGCGTTGGTGTTATTGAGGGCGTTGGCTTCAGTCAGAGCATCTTCTGCTTCTGCCAGCTCGTGCAGCTGGAGAGACAGGAGCAGAGGTGTGGGATGGAAGGCCAAGGGCAGGCAGGAGGGGCCACAGAGCCCACCCAGCCAAAGAAATCAGTGCAACGGGAGTACCTAGCAGGGTTTCCCCCACAGGGATGGGGGGAGAGGATTTAGGACAGGGCCAGGCAGTTATCCCAGTGCCAGCATCCCAACTCCAGAGTCTGGAGGACGAGGGGTCTCACTGCTGACCCCCTGGGAACACACCCCGTGTCCACACACCAGCTGTGAGGACCTTCACCTCCGGGGACCGAGTGGTCCAGCCCCTCAGGGAAACACACCTGGGGTTCCCAGCCCCTATTCCCATGGCAGGGTGGCTCCCTGGAGGCTGCAGGCAGCTCCTGGGCCAGCCCTCAGCTCCCTGGCTTAGCTCCACAGCCTCCCTGGAGCTCTGCGTTTGGCCAAGGGGGAAAGACAAGTTCCAAGTTCCTTCCCTGTTTGCTTCCCTCAGCCAAACTCCCTGGAGGCACCTTGCGAGGTGTAGCTCCAGGAGACACCACGCTGCTGGTGGCTGGGGTGGGTGTCCTTGGCAGCCCTTCAGAGGAGCTGGAACCCTTTGGGCAGGGAAAGCCCCGAGATTCCTCTCTGCTGGCAGCCTGCTCCATCCCCTGGTGGTGACATGCAGGTGCTGTGCAGGCAGGCACTGGGAGCAAAGATCCTGTGCTCACCGTGACATCCTGGGGAAGGAGGTGCTGGCAGAGGGGTAGGGGGGAGGATTTTCTGCTCCCAGAGCAGCTGCTGAAGGGGAGTGACATCTCCTGGGTGAGCAGTGCCATGCTGGGCTGTGGTGGCAGGTCACCAGGAGGCACCAGTTTCACAAGCAGTCAAGCTTTTCCCTGGGAAAGGGGAAGTCTTCACTGTGAGGGTGGTGAGAGCCTGGAATAGGGAAACTGTGGCTGCCCCATCCCTGGCAGTGTTGAAGGGCAGGTTGGATGGGGCTTGGAGCAGCCTGGGCTGGTGGGAGGTGTCCCTGCCCATGCAGGGGGTTGGAGCTGGATGATCTTGAAGGTCCTTCTAACCCAAACCATTCCATGATTCTTTGATGGTGCCAAAGCAAGCCCTGCATCCCAGCCCACAGAGCCAGTTGAAGCCCAGAGGACCTGGAGGGACCTGCACTTACCCTGTAGCAGGAGATGCCCACCCCCAGCCAGGTGAGACAGGAGGCTGAGTCCTTGCAGGCGAGCAGGTAGGTCTGCTTGGCCCGCCCGTACTGCAGGAGAGACATGATGGTGATTCCCTCTGCATCCAACACTGATCTTGAAGGTCCCTCCCAACCCAACCCATTCCAGCTACAGATAAGGACATCCTGGATCCAGGGGGGCTGCCATGTACTCCTTGGGGTGAATCTCCCTCCCAAGGGCTCCTCACCTGTTTCTCCTGCAGGTAGATGGAGCCCAGGCGCAGGCAGACCCAGTGCATGTCCACAGCATCCTCCAGGAAACTCAGGGTCTGCTCATAGCACAGCTTGGCCTCAGGAAATTCCTCCCTCAGGTAGCAGAGGTGGCCCTTCTGAGCCCAGACGTTTGGATTCTGTGCACACAAAACCAGGAGTGAGGAATGGCTGGGAGCTGGGAGGGGGAGAGACCTGGGAGAGGGGTAGAAAGGAAGAGCTGCCTGGTGTGATTAGCATAGAATCACAGACTGGTTTGGGTTGGGAGGGACCTTCAAGATCCTCCAGATCCACCCCCTGCATGGGCAGGGACACCTCCCACCAGCCCAGGCTGCTCCAAGCCCCATCCAACCTGCCCTTCAACACTGCCAGGGATGGGGCAGCCACAGCTTCCCTGGGCAACCTGGGCCAGGCTCTCACCACCCTCACAGCCAAGAATTTCCTCCTCATGTCCAACCTCAATCTCCCCTCTGCCAGTTTTAATCCCTTCTCCCTTGTCCTCTCCCTCCCTGCCCTTGTCCCAAGCCCCTCCCCAGCTTTCCTGGAGCCCCTTCAGGCACTGGCAGGTGCTCTAAGGTCTCCCTGGAGCCTTCTCTTCTCCAGGCTGAACCCCCCAACTCTCCCAGCCTGGCTCCAGAGCAGAGCTGCCCCAGCCCTCCCATCATCTCTGTGGCCTCCTCTGGACTCTCTCCAACAGCTCCAAGTCCTTCATGTACTGGGGACCCCAGAACTGGACAATTATAGCAGGAGAGATTTTACATAGTGAGTTAAAATCAAGCCAGTGGGGCTGCCTGCATAACACCAGCCCAGGGACCCCCCCCAGCCCTTCCCTGCACAGTGTCCTGGCTCCTCCAGGTACCATCAGGACTCAAACCCCATTTGGAGCTGGCAGCTTCTCAGCCCTCTCTGCCTGTGTCCCCAAAGCCACCTTCCCTCTCTGCCCACAAAGGAGAGCCCAGCAGAGGGAAAGGGGATCAGGATATACCCAATCCAAAGGGGAAAGAAAGGCAGATGCTGGGGAGAGAGGAGCCCTCACTCAGCCAGGCTGCAGGAGGTGACAGAAGGAGAGGAATCAGTGGGGTAACAAGGAGGGACATGCAGCAGACACAGCCTGATGGGACTTCTGAGCTGTGACCATCCTCCCCTGCACCAACTGCTGCAGCCCAGCAGCAGGAGTGCTCCAGGGGAAAGGAACCATGGGCTCCAGGCTCACAGAAACAACACGGGCAGAGGCTGCTGCAGGGTTTGGCCAGTGCAGGGTTTGGCCAGTGCCCTGTGGGGTTTGGCCAGTGCCCTGTGGGGCTTGCTTGGCAGGGGACAGGCAGGGAGTTACCGTGTAGTCGATGCCGACGGCCTCACGGAGACACTCCTCACATTTGGAGAAATCTTCCTTCAGCAGGGAAGCGTGGGCCAGGGCCAGGTAGTAGGCACAGGAAGGACCTTCCTCAAAGTTCAGCAGCTCGTGGGCAAGTGCCTGGTGAAGAAACTGTGGGGTGACAGCCCAGCAGGGTGGTGAGGAGGGCACAGGGAAACCACGGGCACCCCCAGATCACACCTGGCTGGCTTCCAGGAACAGAAAGCAGGCAGGAGAGAATTCCCACCCCTCCACCCCCTTTAAATATTCACCTCCATGAGTTCTGTTTTGCTTTAAGGAACTCTTTTTTGCCTGGTGACCTGAAGGCAGGCAGCATATTGGAGGAGGCAGAGGGCTCCCCCAGCAGCAGCTGTGGGCCAGGGACGTTCCACAGGTGACACAAAGATCACCCTGACACACACACACAAGTGTCTGACACAGGGAGTGGTGGTTCTTGGAAGCACCACATAATGCTCCTCATCTCTGGATGTGCAGGGAGGAGCAGCTCTGCACTGTTCCTGACTCTGTGCCCTCTGCAGCCAGCAGTGCTGAGCTGAGGAGCACCAAGGACCTCGCCTGCCTGAGGTGACAGGGTCCCCAAAACAGCCTCTTGGTCCCACCACTCTGGCCTCAAGTTCTGCGTTTCTGGGCAGTGGTGGTTTTGCTCCCTCTGGTGCTCGGCAGCTGGGGTTGCCACAGCTTGTTCCCTGAGCCCAGGATGGGGGGGTTGGTGGAGCCACCAGCTCTTTAGTCAGAACCCAGAAATGAGACCAAACCTCCCTTCCTACTCCCCTGCTCCACGCTGAGCTGACCTGGATGGCATTGACCTTCTGCAGGAATTCCACTGCCTTCATGAAGATGGTGCAGGGAGGTTGGCCAGGCCCTGAAGCAGGGCTTGGTGCTGCAAGAAAACGTGTTGTCATCAGTCCCAAAACTGGGCTTTTTATTTCTGAAGCAAGAGCAGGGGCTGAGACCCTGCTGGGGACAGAGGAATCCAGCAACGGGGTGTAAAACCAGGGAGGCAGGAGGGGAGGCTGAAGCAGAGATGGAAGGGGCTCCAGGAAAGCTGGGGAGGGACTTTGGCCAAGGGCAGGGAGGGAGAGGACAAGGGGGATGGATTAAAACTGGCAGAGGGGAGATTGAGGTTGGACATGAGGAGGAAATGCTTCACCACGAGGGTGATAAAGCACTGGAGCAGTTTCAAACCATTCCCCCTTGGCCTGTCACTGCACTCACTGGTGCAAAGTTTCTCCCCACCTTTCCTGTCCCCCTGCTGGGCTGTGGGGAAGATGAGGCAGGGGCTGTGCTGCTTGCAAAGAAAGCTTCACCATTTCAAGCAGCACCTGTGCCAGTCTCTTACTGGTGCAGTTGGTGGTCAGTTTATTCTAGCTGACAGTCCCCACCTTCCTCCTTTGCCCTTTGTATTTCTCCTCTGAGCAGTTTCTCCCCTCCTGCTGCTGCTCACCATCCTCCCACACTGTTCCAAGCCCCCTCCTTGGGGCTTGGCCACCTCCTGGCTGTGCCCACTGTTACCTGGTGGGTTCTCTGCTGGGTCTGGGCTGGGAGAGCCCACAGAGCCAGCAGAAACGTGCTCCTCCCCTCCTTCTCCCTCAGGGATGCCCTTCTCCTTGTCAAGCTGTGCCTGCAGGAGCTTCCTAGCCTCCCTGAAGGCCATTTCTGCCCGAATACTGTCATCCTGCAGCTCGTAAAACAAACCTGGGAGAGACAAAAAGCAGCATGAGCAGGTATTTGACCCTTAGCAAAATCCTTTCTTCAGCCCTCAGGTGAGAGCAGGGGCAGGAGAAAGGCTGGAGCCACCAGGAGGGGGAAAGGCTGGAGCCACCAGGAGGGGGAAAGGCTGGAGCCACCAGGAGGGGGACAAAGGCTGGAGCCACCAGGAGGGGGACAAAGGCTGGAGCCACCAGGAGGGGGACAAAGGCTGGAGCCACCAGGAGGGGGACAGGCTGGAGCCACCAGGAGGGGGAAAGGCTGGAGCCACCAGGAGGGGGAAAAAGGCTGGAGCCACCAGGAGGGGGACAAAGGCTGGAGCCACCAGGAGGGGGACAAAGGCTGGAGCCACCAGGAGGAGGACAAAGGCTGGAGCCACCAGGAGGAGGAAAAAGGCTGGAGCCACCAGGAGGGGGAAAAAGGCTGGAGCCACCAGGAGGGGGAAAAAGGCTGGAGCCACCAGGAGGGGGACAAAGGCTGGAGCCACCAGGAGGGGGACAAAGGCTGGAGCCACCAGGAGGAGGAAAAAAGGCTGGAGCCACCAGGACAAGAAAGGCTGGAGCCACCAGGAGGGGACAAAAGCTGGAGCCACCAGGAGGGGACAAAAGCTGGAGCCACCAGGAGGGGGACAGGCTGGAGCCACCAGGAGGGGGACAAAGGCTGGAGCCACCAGGAGGGGGACAAAGGCTGCAGCCACCAGGAGGACAAGAAAGGCTGGAGCCACCAGGAGGAGGAAAAAGGCTGGAGCCACCAGGAGGGGGAAAAAGGCTGGAGCCACCAGGAGGGGGAAAAAGGCTGGAGCCACCAGGAGGAGGAAAGGCTGGAACCACCAGGGGAAGAAAGGCTGGAGCCACCAGGAGGGGGAAAGGCTGGAGCCACCAGGAGGGGGAAAGGCTGGAGCCACCAGGAGGAGGAAAAAGGCTGGAGCCACCAGGAGGAGGAAAAAGGCTGGAGCCACCAGGAGGAGGAAAAAGGCTGGAGCCACCAGGAGGGGGACAAAGGCTGGAGCCACCAGGAGGGGGACAAAGGCTGGAGCCACCAGGACAAGAAAGGCTGGAGCCACCAGGAGGGGACAAAAGCTGGAGCCACCAGGAGGGGGACAGGCTGGAGCCACCAGGAGGGGGACAAAGGCTGGAGCCACCAGGAGGGGGAAAAAGGCTGGAGCCACCAGGAGGGGGAAAAAGGCTGGAGCCACCAGGAGGGGGAAAAAGGCTGGAGCCACCAGGAGGGGGAAAGGCTGGAGCCACCAGGACAAGAAAGGCTGGAGCCACCAGGACAAGAAAGGCTGGAGCCACCAGGAGGAGGAAAGGCTGGAGCCACCAGGAGGGGGACAAAGGCTGGAGCCACCAGGACAAGAAAGGCTGGAGCCACCAGGACAAGAAAGGCTGGAGCCACCAGGAGGAGGACAAAGGCTGGAGCCACCAGGAGGAGGAAAAAGGCTGGAGCCACCAGGAGGACAAGAAAGGCTGGAGCCACCAGGAGGACAAGAAAGGCTGGAGCCACCAGGAGGACAAGAAAGGCTGGAGCCACCAGGAGGAGGAAAAAGGCTGGAGCCACCAGGAGGGGGACAAAGGCTGGAGCCACCAGGACAAGAAAGGCTGGAGCCACCAGGAGGGGGACAAGAAAGGCTGGAGCCACCAGGAGGGGGACAGGCTGGTTGGTTTGGTACCTGACAGGGTCCAGGCTACAGTGCTGGGTGGCTCCAAGGAGCAGGCCATCTCAAAGAAAGTCTCTGCCTCTTCATAGTGCTGCAGCATGGCAGCCACAGTGGCACAGAGCAGCAAGCTGGGGACAGGGAAGGACTGGTCAGCCTTGCAGGAGCTGGGCAGGGGTGTGGGGGACACCCCCACCCACTGGGATCACACAGCACCTTTGGATGTGATGAGGGTCCAGAAAAAGAGCCTGCTGGAAGCACTCCTGGGCTTTGGTTGGGTCCTCAAGCAGGAGGTTGAACACTCCATAGTCCAGCCAGGATTGGATGTTGTGCTGGTCCTGGGATAATCTCTAGATACCAGAGAACCTTGCTGGAGTGAGAGCTGCTGCACCCACAACTCAGCACACATAGAGACAGCTCTGGAATGACCACAGCTGGAATGACCTCTGGCCACCCCAGCCCAGCTTAGCAACAATCAAGCCCTTGTTTATCACATGCTGGGTCTTCTCTTAACCAGGATCTGCTGGAAAGGCTCCTTCACCTGACAAAGGTCCTCCAGCTTCAGCTGACCTCCTCCTAGCCTCCTGTCAGAGGGCCCAGTGTCCCCAGTGCTGACCCAGCCCACCTTTTGGACCAGCTGATCCCATTTCCCCAGACCTCAGCGACCTGACCAGGCTCTGTCTCACATCCTCCAGGGAGCAGCATCTCCCTGGAAAAGCCCTCACACTGCCCTAGAATCCTGGTGACATTCCCCTCCTCCCTCCCCACCCACCAACCAGGGCTGGGTTTGCTGCCTGCCAGCCCAGACACCCCGGAGCTGGGCAGGAAAGAACAGGAGCTCCCTCACCTGTTGGTGATAGAAGTTTGCCAGCTCATAGTCCTTGTCGAGCTCAGCTTCTTGAGCAAAGAGGCAGAGCTGCTCCTCGGTCAGGGGGGTGGGAGGGGAGGGAGAAACAGCTTCCTGGGAGAGGAGCTGGGAAAGAAAAAGACAGAGTTTTAGCCCTCAAGAGGGTAAGCAAGGTTCCAGTGTTCCCATTCCAGCAGCAGTCCCCAGTCCAGCACCATCCTGACCACAGCCTGGTGGGTTGGAAAGGCCAACTGTCCTGGCTCCCCTGTGTGGTGGGACACAGGCCTGGCATTCCCAGGAAAGAACCAGGGCAATAGCCATTATCTGCAGGCAAGAGAAGTAAAAGCATCCCCTAGATCAAGGCCACTTCAAACTTCCCCTGAGGTGTCACTTCCTGGTGACCACAGCTCCTGGGAGAAGGTCTGGGCTCTGCAGGGGGAGGGGCAGCTGGAACCCACCAGGAATCAGGCACAGCAGCTTGTCATGGACACAAGGAATGGTCTGGGTTGGAAGGGACCTTAAATCCCATCCAGTCCCAACCCCCCTGCATGGGCAGGGACACCTCCCACCAGCCCAGGTTGCTCCAGGCCCCATCCAACCTGCCCTTCAACACTGCCAGGGATGGGGCAGCCACAGCTTCCCTGGGCAACCTGGGCCAGGCTCTCCCCACCCTCCCAGCAAATAAATGATTCCTTATGTCTAACCTAAATCTCCCTCTTCCAGCCTCCCACCACCCAGGTTCCTCCCTACCTGGTTGAGGTCAATGTGCATCTGGTCCATGAGGTACACATTGAGCTCACAGAGGAACTCCTGGAGCTGCTCCTGGGTCTCAAATGCCATGGTCTTTAGGTATTTCTCCCTCACAATCTTCACGACAGCATACTGTGGAGACAGGTGATGGCTGGACCAGGTGGGACCCCTTGGAGCCCCCCCACCAGCTCCCTGAGCACACTGAAGCTCCTGCTCAGTTGTGAGGCAGAAATCCAGCCCAGCACTGACAGAAGTCATAGAATCATGGAGTGGTTTGGGTTGGAAGGGACCTTAAAGATCATCTAGATCCACCCCCCTGCATGGGCAGGGACACCTCCCACCAGCCCAGGCTGCTCCAAGCCCCATCCAACCTGCCCTTCAACACTGCCAGGGATGGGGCAGCCACAGCTTCCCTGGGCAACCTGGGCCAGGCTCTCACCACCCTCACAGCCAAGAATTTCCTCCTCATGTCCAACCTCAATCTCCCCTCTGCCAGTTTTCATCCATCCCCCTTGTCCTCTCCCTCCCTGCCCTTGTCCCAAGCCCCTCCCCAGCTTTCCTGGAGCCCCTTCAGGCACTGGAAGGTGCTCTCAGGTCTCCCTGGAGCCTTCTCTTCTCCAGGCTGAACCCCCCAACTCTCCCAGCCTGGCTCCAGAGCAGAGCTCAAGGCAAAAGACCAAGCAGGGGTGAATTCCTTTCCCACCTCCCAGCCTGGCTCTCCCTGACACATCAGTGCCTCTTTAGGGACAACTCAGGGACAGGGTGGTCCCCTGGGCACAGAGAGGGGGACTCTGGGCAGAGCTGAGAGAAGGGAACCCCCTTTTTCCTTCCAGGCTGGACTGGGAGTGTGCAAGAGCTTTGCCTTTCTGAGCTCTATAAATTCTGCTGTCAGGGCACCAGTGCAAATGAATACACCTCACAAAGACACTGCAGCTCCTTGCATTTTGGAAGGTCTTATTTCACTACCATGGATGAAGTCCTCCTTAGCCTTGTCTCTGCATGCCCCTCAGGGTTTGAGAATTTTCTTACTGGGAGTGAACCAGCATGAATTTAAGCCAACTTCAGCAGGGTCAAGCTCTTTTCACTTGTGCCCTGTGATAGGACGTGGGGCAATGGACTCAAGAAGTTCCACCTTTAACATGAGGAAGAAGTTCTTTACTGGGAGGGTGACAGAGCACTGGAACAGGCTCCCCAGAGAGGTTGTGGAGTTTTCTCTCTTTCAAGACTTTCTGGATGCCTTTTTGGGTGATCTGCCCTAGCTGTGTGTGGTTTTTTTGGTCCTGCTCCGGCGGGGGGGGTTGGACTTGATGATCTTTGGAGGTCCCTTCCAAGCCCTAATATTCTGTGCTGCTGTGTGATTCTGTGCTCCCAGCACGGGGCAAATGGGGGGTGAGCAGCTTGGGAGTTCCCCCTCCTCTTGGTTCTCCTGGTGTGGGGCCAAAGCAACTGCTCTGGGAGGGGGGAACCTTTCCCCTCCCCTGCCTGCTGTACCAGCCCCCAGGTGGCAGGAGAAGGATTCTGGAGCAACACATCACACTCTTAAGTTACCACCCCAGAGGCAGCAGTGGTTCTGCCAGGACAAACCAAGTATGGAAATGCAAAGCACCATCTTACCTGGAGCTGTTCCTTATAAACCAGTTTTTTCCCAGAGCTAGCAAGCTCACAGCTGAGCTGAAGCTTCTGTTCCTCCAGGTTTGGGGGCTCTATTGCTCCCCACTCAGGCAGCTGCTTCCCAAAGAGCTCCTGATATTCCCTGAGGATGGCAACAGCCAGGTTCCTGACACAGTTGTGATAACCCTCCACAGCCTAGGAAATAAAAGGAGCAAACTTCACACTTCTGCCAGCAGCCCTGCAATGGATTTGAGCTGCCAGAGCCCAGGGTCTCCACCTGACTCAAGTCTCAAGGATTCTGCCATGCAGCCTCTCCTCTCCACACCCCAGGGCTGTGAAAACATCTCCATGTAAATACAAAAAAAGATCCTTCAGGATTAGATATTTCTCCTGCTCTGTTTTGTTTTGTTTTGGTTTTGTTTTTCCCCACTCAGAACCCAGTGTTTCAATCCACAGCAGTATCCTTGGCTGGAAGCTGAACAGATCTCATTTGCTGGGATCCTCCTCAACCCATGGGCCAACCCTCTGGAGCTGAGTCTGTAAACTCCATCCTCTGGTGGCAGAAGGTTCCAGGAGCTGCAATGATCACCACGTGCCCCCCAGACAACCCAGCACCTGCCACTTCTGCAGCTGCACTGGGGTCAGTTGTTCAAGTGCTGCTTCTTTCCCCTTGAATTCACCATGGCAGGGGCCATCTGAGGGCACTTCTCCTCCAAGGGCTGCTCTGCACCCATAGAAGAGGAGCCAGGGCTCTCACATCATGTCCAGAGGGTGTCTCTGGACACACAAAAGTCCTCAAAACTCCTGGGTGACCTGGGGGTGGTCAGGGCTGCTGCATGTTTGGCTGGGTCTGATGAAGCACATGGGAGACAAGAAACTGTTGGGACTGCCTGGGGCAAACAGAAGGTTCTGGTGGGTTCTTCTCCCAGCCTCCTGTCCCCTTCCCTTCCTTTGCTGGACCTTTCTCCTCCCCATAGGCTGGGTGGGAGTGATGCAGCCCTGACTTCCCAAGGTGAAGATAACACATCCAGAAATGATTCTGTGTATTTCCTCTGCAAACCTAATCTACGTGCTGCTGCAGGGCTGAGACTGAGAATGGAGAGTTTCCTGGGTGAGAGATGAGGGCAGGGGGGTGGCAGGGGGAGGGGACAGGGTGAGGGGACAGGGTGAGGGGACAGAGGGGTGGCAGGGTGAGGGGACAGGGTGAGGGGACAGGGTGAGGGGACAGGGTGAGGGGACAGAGGGGTGGCAGGGTGAGGGGACAGGGTGAGGGGACAGTGGAGTGGCAGAGGGGTGGCAGGGGGAGGGGGCAGGGTGAGGGGACAGGGGGGTGGCAGGGTGAGGGGACAGGGGGGTGGCAGGGTGAGGGGACAGGGTGAGGGGACAGAGGGGGTGGCAGGGTGAGGGGACAGTGGAGTGGCAGAGGGGTGGCAGGGTGAGGGGACAGGGTGAGGGGACAGGGTGAGGGGACAGAGACGTGGCAGGGTGAGGGGACAGAGGGGTGGCAGGGTGAGGGGACAGGGTGAGGTGGCAGGGGGGTGGCAGGGTGAGGGGACAGGGTGAGGGGACAGGGTGAGGGGACAGAGGGGTGGCAGAGTGAGGGGACAGGGTGAGAGGACAGAGGGGTGGCAGGGTGATGGGACAGGGTGAGGGGACAGGGTGAGGGGACAGGGTGAGGGGACAGAGGGGTGGCAGGGTGAGGGGACAGGGTGAGGTGGCAGGGGGGGTGGCAGGGTGAGGGGGCAGGGTGAGGGGACAGATGGGTGGCAGGGTGAGGGGGCAGGGTGAGGGGACAGAGGGGTGGCAGGGTGAGGGGACAGGGTGAGGGGGCAGAGGGGTGGCAGGGTGAGGTGGCAGGGGGGTGGCAGGGTGAGGGGGAAGGGAGGTGACAGGTTCTTGCACCTACCTTCTTGGCTCCTGAGGTCCGGGGAGGCAGCAGGGGGCGAGGAGGAATCATCTCCTTGACCCTGTCAAGGAGAAGACAGAAGAGATCAGGCAGACACACCACCAGCAGTGGTGGTTTGTCCTGGGGGCAGGTGGCCTGTAGTGCAAGGGCTCCAGCTTGTCATTCTGTCCTTGTCCTCATGGGGACATGGGGAGGGGGGACACTGGAGTCTGACCAAGAACTAACAATAAAATCCAGGGACCTACATTCAATGCTTGTAACTCATAGAATCCCAGACTGGTTTGGGTTGGAAAGGACCTTCAAGATCATCCAGTCCCAACCCCCCTGCATGGGCAGGGACACCTCCCACCAGCCCAGGTTGCTCCAAGCCCCATCCAACCTGCCCTTCAGCACTGCCAGGGATGGGGCAGCCACAGCTTCCCTGTGACTACTGGGAAACAAAGCCCAGAGGGGAATGAAGACCCTGTTGTGCTGCTCTGGGGTCTCTGTTTTGGAGAGGAGTGGCAGGGAGAGGTCAGCTGGGATGAACAAGTGTTTTCCCAACACACCAGATGCCACTTCATAAAGCAGTCTGGCCAAAACATCACAGAATGGTTCTGGTTGGATAAGACCCATAAGATCATCAAATCCAACCATGAACCCAACTCTACCCAGCCCAGTACTGACCCACATCCCTCAGCACCACATCTACAGGGCTCTGAAACCCCTCCAGGGATGGGGACTCCACCCCTGCCCTGGGCAGCCTGGGCCAGGGGTTCATGACCCTTCAGGGAAGAAGTTCCTCCCAAGATCCAACCTCAACCTCCCCTGGTGCAACTTGAGGCCGGTTCCTCTTGTCCCATCACTTGTTCCTGGGGAGCAGAGACCAACCCCCCTGGCTCCAACCTCCTCTCAGGCAGCTGCAGAGCCAGCAGGTCTCCCCTCACCTCCTGGTCTCCAGGCTGGACACCCCCAGCTCCCTCAGCTGCTCCTGCTCAGGCTTGTGCTCCAGCCCCTTCCCCAGCTCCCTTGCCCTTCTCTGGAGAAACTCCAGCCCCTCCTTGTCCTTCTTGTCCTGAGGGGCCCAGAACTGACCCCAGGATTCCAGATGTGTCCTCCCCAGTGCCCAGCACAGGGGGCCAATCACCCCTAGACCTCCTGGCCACACTATTCCTGATGCAGGCCAGGATGCTATTGACCTTCTTGGCCACTTGGGCACACTGCTGGCTCACGTTCAGCTGCTGTGGATCAAAGCCTCTCCCTAATTCCCAGGGGCTTGGGTCCATCAGGAGCTCTCCAAGTGGGGGACACCAGCTGTTCAGCCCTGTTTCTACCCTGCAGAGGTGAGGTGACAACCCCAGGGCTCCAGTGGCTCCTCACGCACCGGTCGCTGAGCTCCTCTCGGGTCCGCTTGGGTACCAAGGCCTTGTCCAGCTTTATCTCCAGCAGCAGGAAAGTTCCTGCCTCAAAGTACTGCTGGGAAGACAAACATTGTCCTCTCAGTCTGGTGCTGCCCAGAGCCATCATGGCTGTGAGGAAAGACTGAGCACAGAGCTCCAGATCTTCAGCAAATCGGAGAAACATGGAATAGGTTGGGAGGGACCTTAGAGATCATCTAGATCCAACCCCCCTGCATGGGCAGGGACACCTCCCACCAGCCCACTTGCCCTTCCACCCCCTCAGGCACACAGGGCACTGCTGTGGCTCAGAGGCACCTCCTCACTGGGAACAAAAGAGGGACAAATTCCCAAGTGGAGCCCTGGTGACCTGCTCGTTTTCCCCAGGGCTTCCTCAGCAGCTGCTGAAGGACTTGCAGGTATAGAATCATGGAATGGTTTGGGTGGGAAGAGACCTGAAAGATCATCTAGATCCAACCCCCTGCATGGGCAGGGACACCTCCCACCAGCCCAGGCTGCTCCAAGCCCCATCCAACCTGCCCTTCAACACTGCCAGGGATGGGGCAGCCACAGCTTCCCTGGGCAACCTGGGCCAGGCTCTCACCACCCTCACAGCCAAGAATTCCCTCCTCATGTCCAACCTCAATCTCCCCTCTGCCACTTTTAATCCATCCCCCTTGTCCTCTCCCTCCCTGCCCTTGTCCCAAGTCCCTCCCCAGCTTTCCTGGAGCCCCTTCAGGCACTGGAAGGTGCTCTAAGGTCTCCCTGGAGCCTTCTCTTCTCCAGGCTGAACCCCCCAACTCTCCCAGCCTGGCTCCAGAGCAGAGCTGCTCCAGCCCTCCCATCACCTCTGTGGCCTCCTCTGAACCCTTTCCAACAGCTCCATGTCCTTCCTGTCCAACCTGCAGAGCTTCAGCTTCAAACTGCAGCTCCCCTTCTAACTGCACAGCTACAGCTTGGTTTGCAACCTGCCCTCAGAACCACAATTCAGCTCAAGAAACCAGTCCAGGAAAAAGGAGAGAGCTGGGATAACCCATCTCCTTGCCATGCTGCATTCTAGACGTTTTGAGGAAGAAGCCAAAATAGGCAAGGACCCTTTTAAAACCAACTCCTGATTATTTACAGAGACCTTCCACAGCCCAAAGCTCCACTGCCCTCCAGCTGGATGTCACTGGAAGAACTCCAGGACAACATTTACGTAAAACATCCCCTTCTCCAGCTCATTCCTGAGGAATTTAATTGCCTGGAAGCTGTGAGCCAGAGACACAGCAATGACATTGCTCCTCTTTGGAGAGACATCATTACCTGTCCATCAGGGCTGTGCTGGGTGGCATTTTCAGCTTCTCCAGTGGCATCTGACGACAGGATCAGGGATGTGCCAGACATCTACTGAAGAAAAAGAGAAGATGTCTCTTGTTTCAGCTTCAATAAACCTCACACCTTCCCAAGTTCTGGCAGCATGGACTGAAATGTCAAGATAATGAGGAGTTCTCTCTTGGCTGGGGCAACACAGCAGCAGGACCTGGTTTCAACTCCCTCTGGGGTGGGAATGGAGCAGCCAAGTCACAATATCCCTCTCCAGACCTTACCCTTCTGCTGGAATCTCTCTCCTTGTTGATTTTGTCTTCTCTCTGAGTATGGCTGAGAGCACTGGAAAGGGGGGTACCCAGTCCTGGGGCCCATGGTCCTTCTTTATTCTGACTGAGCTTCCTCCTGAGGTCCCTCAAAACACTGTGCTGGCTTTTGGTCTGGAAAAAGAAAGAGGGAAGAGAGGGAAGCAAGAGACAAACCAGGCTTCTCCATCCTTAGCCTCTCCCACTGCAAAACAGGGTCCTAAGTGCATAAGGAGATTCACAAGTTGGTCCTCCCCCCTCCTAGAAGTTTAGCTGGGGGTGCTCAAGGGCAGCTCTGACACCAGGTGGCTGTGGAAGCCTCAGGTGAGGCCACTAAAGGAGATGTTGGAGAAAACCTCAGCAGGGTCTCCTTGTCTCTTCTCCAGAGCTGCATGGTCACTGCTGGCCCTTGATCCCTGCCTGAGCTAGACAGACAGGCTGGAGCCCACCCTGTGCTCCCCCATTCCTGACCCACTGGCCTGAATTCCTGGCTTAATCCTGGACCTGCCCTCTTGCTAGATGGGTTAGCAAGAACTGAGGGGGGACTGGGGAGAAGATGGAGCAGAGGTACCCAGACAAAGGAGCAGCCCAAAGCATCCACAAAACCAGACAAGAACAACAGAGAGAGCACGTGTCACTTGTGACAGGTAAATGCTACAGGGCAGGGAGCACCATGCAGCCATTATTCAGACTGGTTTGGGCTGAAAGGACCTTGAAGATCATCTAGATCCAACCCCCTGCATGGGCAGGGACACCTCCCACCAGCCCAGGCTGCTCCAAGCCCCATCCAACCTGCCCTTCAACACTGCCAGGGATGGGGCAGCCACAGCCTCCCTGGGCAACCTGGGCCAGGCTCTCACCACCCTCACAGCCAAGAATTTCCTCCTCATGTCCAACCTCAATCTCCCCTCTGCCAGTTTTAATCCATCCCCCTTGTCCTCTCCCTCCCTGCCCTTGTCCCAAGCCCCTCCCCAGCTTTCCTGGAGCCCCTTCAGGCACTGGGAGGTGCTCTAAGGTCTCCCTGGAGCCTTCTCTTCTCCAGGCTGAACACCCCAACTCTCCCAGCCTGGCTCCAGAGCAGAGCTGCTCCAGCCCTCCCATCATCTCTGTGGCCTCCTCTGGACTCTCTCCAGCAGCTCCATGTCCTTATGTTGGGGGCTCCAGAACTGGACACAGTTCCAGGTGGGGTCTCCCCAGAGCAGAGCAGAGGGGACAATCCCCTCCCTGGCCCTGCTGCCCACGCTGCTGGTGACACAGCCCAGGACAGGGTTGGTTTCTGGGCTCCAGCTCATGCTGAGCTTCTCAACACTCCCAAGTCCTTCTCCTCAGGGCTGTTCCAAATCCATTCCCCACCCAACCCGTATTTATGCTGGGATTGTGCTGACCCAGGTGCAGGACCTTGCCCTTGGCCTTGTTGAACTCCAGGAGCTTGGCATGGGCCCACAGAGGCAAAGCAAAGAGCTGCTGTGTGTGCTGAGCCACAGCAGGAGGAGGGAGGCAGGGAAAGGGCTGGAATTCCCCCAACTCCTGTGGCCAGGACAGCAGCACCACAGGGAATGTGGGCAGAAAACCCAGGCTGGGCATCTACCCTCCTGAAACAAGCTCAGGTCTGTTCCAGGGGGACTGTGGGGAAAATGGAGATGTTACTGTCAGTGTTAGGAACAGAGGTGGGGGGGGGAACTCAAAGACAAATCAAGCTGGTGAGCTGGAGCTGGGAGCTCCTGGGCCAGCATTGGGTTGTTGCCTGGGGTAACACTCTCCTCTCACAGCCACTGTTTGCTCTTCCCAGCAACCCAGCTCCTGTGCCCACATTCCAGACTGGGGAGGGAAGAGGGTTCTCCCAGCCCTGCCTGCCCAGCTGCTGGCAGGGAAGGGAGTGGAGGGAGATGCAGAGCCTGTCCCAGCCTCTCCCAGCCCCCAGAGCAGCTCCTGCACACCCAGAAGCCTGCACAGCAAAGCCTGTCTCAGTGTTTTTCTCCATCACCAGGAGGACAGTGGAGTTTCAGAGCCAGCCTGCAAGTACCATCCTGTCTGCTCCCAAACTCCACATTGCCCACACTGCCTGCTCCCAAACTCCAGGCTGCCCATCCTGCCTGCTCCCAAACTCCTGGCTGCCCACACTGCCTGCTCCCAAACTCCAGGCTGCCCATCCTGCCTGCTCCCAAACTCCACATTGCCCACACTGCCTGCTCCCAAACTCCAGGCTGCCCATCCTGCCTGCTCCCAAACTCCACATTGCCCACACTGCCTGCTCCCAAACTCCAGGCTGCCCATCCTGCCTGCTCCCAAACTCCACATTGCCCACACTGCTTGCTCTCAAATGCCACATTTCCCATCCTGCCTGCTCCCAAACTCCAGGCTGCCCACACTGCCTGCTCCCAAACTCCAGGCTGCTCATCCTGCCTGCTCCCAAACTCCTGGCTGCCCATCCTGCCTGCTCCCAAACTCCAGGCTGCCCACACTGCCTGCTCCCAAACTCCTGGCTGCCCACACTGCCTGCTCCCAAACTCCTGGCTGCCCACACTGCCTGCTCCCAAACTCCAGGCTGCCCATCCTGCCTGCTCCCAAATGCCACATTTCCCATCCTGCCTGCTCCCAAACTCCAGGCTGCCCATCCTGCCTGCTCCCAAACTCCAGGCTGCCCACACTCCCAGTTCCCAGCCCCTCTCTGTGCAGCCCCAGCAGCAGGGCTGGCTCAGGCCCTGGCTGCCTGCTCTGCCCTCACCTTCAGCAGCACCTCTCTGTCTTGGTAGGTGCAGACAGGGAAAGCTCCTCGGATCTGCCTCACCCCAGGGCACAGCAAAGGCAACATGTTGACATAGGCCACACCATGGAAGAAAATCTGCTTGTCCTCATCTCCCTGGAAACATGGAGCAAAAAGGGCTGAGACACTGAACAGTCTGTTATTCTCTGTAAGGAAACAAGGTCACTGGTCCCATTAGGAAGAGGCCACACAGCAGACTGATGTCCCTGAGGAGCCAGTGTGGCTCTCTGTCACTGGCACATAACCAAGACAACCTGGATGAAAAGCCTGGAGTCATTCAATACGTGGAATATCAATTGCATCCCAGCCCCTGCAGAGCTGCTTTTCTCTCTGGTGCTGTTTCTCAGGATGGTTTTTTCAAGGTACAGCTGCAAAGTGACCAACCCTGTGGGCAGAGATCCAAACAACCATAACAGAGCTCTGCAGCTCAGGAGGGGACCAAAGCCAGGCAGCTCAGGAGGGGACCAAAGCCAGGCAGCTCAGGAGGCCTGACAGCCTGGGCTAGCAGCAGACTGGGAAGGGCAAGGGAGAAGGAGCTGCAAAATCCTGGCACCAGCAAGGGCTGGAAAGGTTTTATCCCAGCTTTTATGACTTTGCCCTGGGACCATTAGGAGCTCTCACACAAGCAGGAACAGCCCCAGGAGCTGAGGGGCTGGGTCATTGTTAAACCACCCTAGTTCATGTGGAAAAACATCACTTACTTACACCCTGAGAAAGAAGAGGGGAATTTCTTCAAGATGCTCCAAACCCCCTCAGCTGATAAGGTCAGTGAATGACCTCAGCTCTCAAAAAGCTCCCTCTCCCTGCCCCCTTTCCACCCAGCCACTCCAGACTGTCCGTGAGAGCTCTAAGGACAAATATTATCCTTTGTCCACTCAACAGCTCTCTGGGGCAGATTCAGCCCTTTACAAAGCCTCTAGTTCTCAGACTCACTTTGGCTGCTTCAACGCTGGTTTGGGAACGACAAAGGCATCGAAAGGGAAGTGCTCAACCATGGCTGCTCCCCAGCCCCAACGAGGAATCCCCTCCTTCCTTTTACCTTGTCAGCTTTGCTGGTTTTCCCTTTGCTGGCTGAGGGCAGGGCCATCCTGCAGATCTCCACGGGCCAGCTCTGGCTCTCGGCAACGCGCTGCTGCAGGCTGAGGCAGGGAGGCAGAGAGCTGGGGTTGGAAGGGAGCTCTGGAGATCACCCAGTCCAACCCCCTGCCAGAGCAGGGTCACCTCCAGCAGATCCCACAGGAACACCTCCAGCTGGGGTTGGAATGTCTCCAGAGAAGGAGCCTCCACAGCCTCTCTGGGCAGCCTGTCCCAGGGCTCTGCCACCCTCACAGCAAAGAAGTTGTTCCTCATGTTCAGCTTGACCCTCCTGTGCTCCAGCTTGTGCCCATTGCCCCTTGTCCTGTCACTGGGCACCCCTGGGAAGAGTCTGGTCCCCCCTCCTGCCACCCCCTGTAGATACTGCCCAGCACTGAGGAGATCCCCCCTCAGCCTCCTCCTCTCCAGCTGAGCAGCCCCAGCTCTCCCAGCCTTTCCTCCCAGGCAGATGCTCCAGCCCCTCAGCATCTCTGTGGCCCTGGGCTGGACTCTCTCCTTGTCCCTCCTGAACTGGGGAGCCCAGAACCACACACAGTTCTCCAGATGGGGCCTCACCAGGGCAGAGCAGAGGGGCAGGAGAACCTCTCTGACCTACTGGCCACCCTCTTCATGCCCCCAGGGTGGCCCTCTTGGCCACAAGGACACACTGCTGGCTCATGGCCTATTGTCCACCAGCTCCTTCTTCTCCCCAGAGCTGCTCTCCAACAGATCAGCCCCCAAAGAAGGACACTGAGGAGATGCAGAAACCAAGCTGATGAACCACATCCCCCTCCTTTCTGCCCTGGCAGCCCCCAACCACCCCCCTTGGCTTTGCTTTGACCCAGCCAGCACCCTCAGGCCACGAGAACATGGGTGCTTTGGGACAGGCTTGGTACATTTTCTTCTCCATCCCCTGCTGTGTGCTTTTATGACACAACCAGCTATAAAAGCATGGTGAAAGCAGCACACCAGGTTTTTCTCTCTCCCCTGGTTCCTTCAGAAATGAAACAAGTAAGAAGCAGCATGATTCACTTTGGTATAAATCCCACATGGCACGGAGCAAGTGGACCCTGAGCTCCCATCCAACCTGCCTGGTAAGTCTGAAACCAGAGGGCAGGCAGATGAAAAGTGCCAGGGCAACAGATTTTTTTAAAAATCCAACCAGATAGAAGGGAGTATTTTCACCCAGGGGGAGTCATTTGGCTCAGAATGTCACAGCCATGATGCAGCTGAGGCCAGGAATGGAGCAGGACTCCAAGAGATGGAGCTGGAGTGGGTCAAGGTAAGGTTGGCCCAATAAAAAAGGGACTGAGAAGTGTTTTGGGAATTCTGCAAAACTTCATTAGTGGCTCCTAGGAGACCTGTGTGGGCTACTCCATGTCTGCTCACCAGAAATCTGCTGCCCCTTCCTTCTAACTGTGGAGGGAACAGCCTCCAGCTCCAGCTGCTGGCAGCACCAACCAGCACTTGGAGACAGCAGCTACAGCCACTTCATCTTCTCCCACCACAGTAGAACCGACCCTGCTCCCCTGCTCCATGGGACACCTTTAGCCAACAGCCAGTCAGAGAATCCCAGACTGGTTTGGGTTGAAGTGACCTTCAAGATCATCCAGTCCCACCCCCTGCATGGGCAGGGACACCTCCCACCAGCCCAGGTTGCTCCAAGCCCCATCCAACCTGCCCTTCAACACTGCCAGGGATGGGGCAGCCACAGCTTCCCTGGGCAACCTGGGCCAGGCTCTCCCCACCCTCACAGCCAAGAATTTCCTCCTCATGTCCAACCTCCATCTCCCCTCTTTCAGTCTAAAACCATCACCCCTTGTCCTGTCACCACAGTCTCTGGGGACAGGAGCCACAGGAGGCAAAGCAGAGCCACTGTTTGACCACCTGAGAGGTGTGAGAGCACCTGCATGTGCTGGTCCCTGAGACAGGTCCCTCAGCTGAGTGTTCTGGGGAGGTTTCACCCCTCTGCTCTGTGCTGGAAGGGGGGTTCCCTGCTCCCTTACGTGGCAGCTGCAGCAGGGTCCAGGTAACAGCGTCTTTCCATGTCCCAGATGATTCTCCTGGAGGTTTCTGCCTGCATCCTGAACTCCCTGTCCTGTGAGAAACAGAGTGTGGTGAGAGGCAGGGAGCAACCCCTAGAGGGGCTTATCTGCCCTGGGAGGAAAGGCTGGGAGAGCTGGGGAGCTGGAGAGGAGGAGGCTGAGGGGGGATCTCCTCAGTGCTGGGCAGTATCTACAGGGGGTGGCAGGAGGGGGGACCAGACTCTTCCCAGGGGTGCCCAGTGACAGGACAAGGGGCAATGGGCACAGGCTGGAGCCCAGGAGGGTCAAGCTGAACATGAGGAACAACTTCTTTCCTGTGAGGGTGGCAGAGCCCTGGGCCAGGCTGCCCAGAGAGGCTGTGGAGGCTCCTTCTCTGGAGACATTCCAAACCCAGCTGGAGGTGTTCCTGGGGGATCTGCTGGAGGTGACCCTGCTCTGGCAGGGGGTTGGGCTGGGTGATCTCCAGAGCTCCCTTCCAACCCCCACCACTCTGGGACTCTGGGATACAGCCTGCATCACCCCTCAGAATGGTCCCTGGCAGAGGTGCCCAGCTCCCCAGGCCACCCTTGCAGTGGGTGTTCACTCCTCCCTGCAGACACTAGAGCCCATCAGGACCCAGTTCCTGGCTCACAAGGAGAGGGCACAGCTCCCAGCCCCACAGCTCAAGAGTGGGCAGCTCCTTGGGGACCAGACCCAGGGAACACTCCTGCATGGTTGCTGTCCCAGGAGAACCATCTCCACATCTAGACCAACCACCTCCCTTCCTCCTAGAACATCTCTCCACGAGCCTTGCTCAGGCTCTTCAGCCAGACCTGCTGGTTCTCCTCCAGCCAAGACACTCCCTCACCTCTCTCTTGTTGAGCTCTCCATCCTCATCCTCATAGGGACCACCAATGATGAAGGAGTTGGGGATGTTCAGAGCTGCTGGGGCCATGATGTTACTCAGGGGCCATTTTTTGGGCCGGGGCAATGGTTCTTTTTCACCAGCAGGTTTCAGGACACCATCCTTGAAGAGCAAGAGGGCTTCCCTCTAGAGAGACATGAGAATGGAAGGATTTGGAACTCCAACACAAGTAGCAGCTGCTCTGATCTGGGTCTAACCAAGCAAAGCAGCAATGGCCTGGCTTGGAAAATGCTCTTCACCACCCACACCCAATGAAGGGAGAAAAATGAATGAAGAGCCATGTGAGCAAACAAGAAGAAATGTGTCACTTTAAATGCAAAGCTTGCCCAACAGACCTTGGTTTGTGTTAAAGAGTCATGTTGTGCCACAGAGCCCCTGAGGACTCCCAACAAGGGCTGCTGTTGCACAAGCACAGGAGCTGTGCACCCCAAGGGCCTGGACACTGATTCCACGGGGTGTAGTGTGGGATAATAATCCAGTTTGGAGCAGCTCAAACCCTTCTCACCATTCCTGGAGAAATCCTCACCTCCCCAGCTGCTGGGACTTGCAAACAAACCATGTAGCTTTGCAGGGGTCCAGCAGGAGCAAATGCTTCAGGGACAGAATAAGCTGCCTCCAGGGTGACACTCAGGAGATTCGAATGGGAAAGCTGTTCTGCAGGAACCAAGGGCTCTTGGGAGCACACTGTCACTTCAAGGCCACCCTGGGACACAAGGATAAAGTCAAGTCAGTACCTAGAGAGTGATAATTCTCCTGCTCTTGAGGGAGGAGCAAGCAGAAAGCCAAGGATGTCTAACGTGTTCTGCTTCCTCACCTCAGATGTGCAAGAAAACAGACCAGCACAGCAAAGGAATTTCAAAATCAGTTTGCCTGGATTGGAGAAGGGAGATTTAGGTTGGATGTGAGGAGAAGAGAAGGCTCCAGGGAGGCCTTAGAGCACCTTCCAGTGCCTGAAGGGGCTCCAGGAAAGCTGGGGAGGGGCTCGGGACAAGGGCAGGGAGGGAGAGGACAAGGGGGGATGGATTAAAACTGGCAGAGGGGAGATTGAGGTTGGACATGAGGAGGGAATTCTTGGCTGTGAGGGTGGTGAGAGCCTGGCCCAGGTTGCCCAGGGAAGCTGTGGCTGCCCCATCCCTGGCAGTGTTGAAGGGCAGGTTGGATGGGGCTTGGAGCAGCCTGGGCTGGTGGGAGGTGTCCCTGCCCATGCAGGGGGGTTGGGACTGAATGATCCATAAGGTCCCTCCCAACCCAAACCAGCCTGAGATTCTGTGAGCTTTTTGTTTAAATCAGAGCCTGCTTGAGGCATCTGCCCCAAGGGTCTCACAAAATGAGCCAGGCAGAAAAGAGTCAGGGTCTCATAAAACACACCAGGGAGAAAAAACCATGAGGGATGGAAAAGAATGATTTCCCCTGGTGATTCAGGGCACGCCAGGGCCAGGCTTTAACTCTGCCCTGTCTCTTGCCTCTGTCTTTAATGACCTGTCCCAGCCTTGGATAGATGGTGGGCACCAAAAAACCAGCTGCTCAGCATTCATTAACCCTCCTCCCTAATGGCTGCCCCCCCTGCCTTGCTCACTATATCATGCAGCACCCCTGAAACATGGGGGAGTTCCTGCAGTGCTAACTGCAGGCAGGCTCAGGAGCCAAATCACACACATTTTCCCCAGTCTCATACTTCATTCCCTGCTTTCTTGGCTGGATGCTGGCTGAATGAGTCCAGGACCTTGCAGGAAAGGCAGGCAGAGCTTGTACAATAATGGCTTGAGAGACATTTGATCCACAGAAAGGAGGGGTAATAACACCAGGCAGGTAAATCCTGCCTTGGTCTTCTCCTGGGGTTTCAGCAATAGGTTCTTCATCTTGTCTTTGCCTTTCTTTTGGCCAGAGTGATTTGGTGGCTGCACACATTAGCATTCCCTAGCAAGACCTCCCCTTGTCACAGGCAAGTAGGGACAGACGTCAGAGGGAGTAAGAGAGGCCTCCAAGCTGGTGACATCGAGGGCTGCAACGTCTGAGTCACGCTGGCCCTGCCCATGAAAAGGCAGCAGGGAGCTGAGGGAGAGGAGGGACAGCTCCAAATGCCACCTACCTTGGCCTCGGGGTGAAGGCTCTCTGATGGAGAGGCAGGCACTGCATACAGAGGAGCAAAGACCTGAAATGAACCCTGTCCTGAGGAGGAAAAGGGAAGAGGAGAGCATCAAGTCAGGCTCTCCCCAGGGAAACCAGGACCTAAGTGGGAAGGCTGAGCTACTGGGATCACCCCCTCTCCCCCCAGGCTCTCCAGATGGGTTTTGTCATGAGGAGGGAAGTTACAGGCAGGGCTCCCTAAGCACAGATCAGGAAGTGCCAGGGAATCAGAATCAGGGTTAGAGAAGGCTGTGGAAGCCCAGTTTGTACCTTGGAGCAGGGGGAGCAGGTCCACCACGGCTTGGCCAAGGGGCACAGTCTTCTCCTTCTTTTTCTTCTCCTTTTGCAACACTTCTATCACTGTCACTAGGGAGGGGAAGAGAAAGGAGCTGGCCGAGCTGCTCAGACAGCTTCAGACCAGCAGCTCAGGGGCTGCAAAGGGTCAATATCAGCTTCTACTTCATCTCCCAAGGCCAACGAGAACAGGGAAGCTGAGGAGCATGAGCCAACAGGGAAGGGGATTCTTCCAGCTGGCAGAGGTGGGCACAGAAGTGCTGGGACCCTCCTGTTGGTTCAGAGGAGGCCACAAAGATGCTGGGAGGGCTGGAGCAGCTCTGCTCTGGAGCCAGGCTGGGAGAGTTGGGGGGTTCAGCCTGGAGAAGGCTCCAGGGAGACCTGAGAGCACCTTCCAGTGCCTGAAGGGGCTCCAGGAAAGCTGGGGAGGGGCTTGGGACAAGGGCAGGGAGGGAGAGGACAAGGGGGAAGGGATGAAAACTGGCAGAGGGGAGATTGAGGTTGGACATGAGGAGGAAATTCTTGGCTGTGAAGGTGGTGAGAGCCTGGCCCAGGTTGCCCAGGGAAGCTGTGGCTGCCCCATCCCTGGCAGTGTTGAAGGGCAGGTTGGATGGGGCTTGGAGCAACCTGGGCTGGTGGGAGGTGTCCCTGCCCATGCAGGGGGTTGGAATCAGATGGTCTTTAAGGTCCTTCCTAAACCAAACCTTTCCATGATTCTGTTCTTGACCAAGTGGCTCCTGGGGTAGGCAAGCAGAGGGGGCAGCTCACAGCACCCCCCAGCAAGGAGGGAGATCCAGCAGCAGGTACTCACAGAGCACAGGTTTTTGTGCAATGTCATCCAAGGAGTTGGGCCCATCGGGGTGACACTCGAAGCTGGTGGTGAAATTATAGTTTGCTGTCCCATCTGGCAGGACATCAACCCTGGAGGAGTCTCCCAGGATGGCTCCATTGTACTCCACGTGCACTGAAGTAACATGCAGGTCACTTTTGAGACTTCTCTGTCAGAGAGAATCAGCACTTTGAGCAGCTGGATCTGTCCATGGGCAAAGCTGGCTCTGGTTCAGCACCCAGAGCAGAGCACACTGGCTGGGGGCTCTGGCTGTGCCACTATGGGAATGGGGAAGAGGAGCAGAGCTTGGCCAGGCTTGGGATGAGGGGAAATGGGTTAAAACTGGCAGAGGGAGATTGAGGTTGGACATGAGGAGGGAATTCTTCACTGTGAAGGTGGTGAGAGCCTGGCCCAGGTTGCCCAGGGAAGCTGTGGCTGCCCCATCCCTGGCAGTGTTGAAGGGCAGGTTGGATGGGGCTTGGAGCAGCCTGGGCTGGTGGGAGGTGTCCCTGCCCATGCAGGGGGGTTGGGGCTGGATGATCTTGAAGGTCCCTTCCAACCCAAACCATTCCATGATTCTATGATTCTCTGCTTAGACCTCCTCCTTCCCTGTCTCTAGGTGGCAATTTCCTGCTCCCCCAAGCTCAGGGCTGATCAGGAGCTGCTGCTGGAAGGGTTGGGGAGGGGACAGAGAGGCCCAGGTTTCACCCCAGGAAAGGCAACAAAACACACAGCTAAAGCCAACCCAGAAACCTCCCATTGATATTTCTGCCCTTCCAGAAAGCTTGAGACATTTGTTGTCTCCTAAGCAAGTAGCTCCTCAGCTACATGGACCCTCATGGGGCTGGAGAACACCCTGGGATGAAAGCAGAGCTCAGGCACCCTCCAAAACTTCCAGCCACTTGGAAAGCCACCCCCCTGACCACCAGGACTGCTGGTCCCAAAGCACACTCTTCTTTAATCCTGAGCCACAGGGGTCCCTCAACTCCAGGGACCACTCCCTCTGCTCCCTCTCACTGTGTCACTGAGGTAACTAGTTCCATATTGGCTCATGCACGAAAGCTATTTCATTCACTTGCTTTTCATTTTCAGTCCTCCTGTCTCCTTGAGCATGAATTCTATGAATGGCTAAACAGAAGAATCCAATTAACCTCTCCCTGTACCATTAATTACCTTAGACTCCTCTCTCCTCCTTCCCTACACCACCTCTAATTAAGCAGATTCCACACTTCTCACAGCTGGGATTTTTGTGTTGTTGTGTTGGGGTTTTTTTTTTTCCTCACACTGTTGTTCTTATTATTGCACTTTTATCACCCTCTCTCCTTGTTGCCCCAGTCGTTTCTCCAGCCAGAGCAATCAGAGCCACAACATTCCAGACACAACCAGCTGTGCTCCTTTCAGCCTTGTTTTCCCCTCCTCTTTACCTCCTCACTCCAGATGCTGTTTGCTCAATCTATCAGAGTGAGAGGCTCTCAAATACAAGGTAAAAACCTCCAAAAAACACCCCCCAGGCAGGTGGGTTTGGTTTGCCTTTCTTGGTCTGCTGCTAGAGCAGAAGGATTTGCATTTTCCTGCCTGCAGCAGCAGCAGCTGAGCCTCCACATTCCCTCCTAAATGCCAGTTCCTCCAGGAGACTTGGAGGACAGCTGGATGGACACCTCATGGAGCACATGGGGACCACAACAGTCATGGCTTGGTCAGAACCAGCTCAGAATCTTGGCCTGGTTTTAAAACCAGAGCCACCCTATTGGTTTCCATCTGACTTAAACCACTGGAAACTGGGATGAAAACCCAGGTTTAAATCCCAGCTCACTTGGTTGGATCTTTTTAGAGGCATTTGTCCCCCTGATACACATTTTGATGGTGGGTTTTTTTTTTTCTTTAAGAAAAGCCACCATTTTACAACCAGCCAAGCAGAGGCACATTTTAAGACAGCACCTCCTGGGCCAGGAGCTTTTACTGTGTGTGAACAAGCCCTGAGTGGGGAAGGGGGAACCTCCAATATTCCCACCACTCCTTCCTGCAGCCTCATCGCCTCCCAAGCTGGTCTCAGCTGGGACCACAGCACACAGGAGGGCTCTGGCCTCCTTTATGAAACCACCAGAGACGTTTCCAGAAGGGTTTTTTACCAGGTCCTGCGCCATCAGCACCGTGATCTCTACTGGTTTTGCTGGTGTTGGTTGGAGCTCGCTGGGAAGAGCTGTGGGAGCAGGCACAGCAGAGGAGGATTCCTGCCCAGCAGAGGAGGATTCCTGCCCAGCAGAGGGGTCCTGCCCAGCAGAGGACCCTGCAGGGACCTCCATGGCTCTGCGGGCAGAAGAACGAGGAGACAAACATGAAACTGCTCCCCAACCCCCCCAAAAACATTTGCAGGGCACAGGGGCCGTGGCTCTGGTAGCTTTACCCAGGGCTTGGCTGTCAAGAACAGCAACTGAGAGCTCAGGGCTTGGCAAGGGATGAGTCTCTCCGGAGGAGCAGAGGGAGGACAGCAAGAAACGTCCCACCAAAACCACCCGGCCGGGGAACCTGGGCCCAGGGGCAGCTCCTGGGCCCCCACACTCAGGCTGAGCTCCCAGCAGGGCTCCCCCCCCCCCCCCAGCACAGGGCACGCTCCTGGGCCCTCCATCACTTCTTGTTCAATGCACAGGGGACCCTGTGGGGCCCGGGGCTGCCAACCTGCCCCCCGGGAATGAAACCCCCCCTGGGGGGCACGGCTGGGCCGAGA